>NW_024080596.1:1626807-1923395 GCF_014754425.2 Oryx dammah | reverse complement strand
AAACTGTGGAAAATTCTGAGAGAGATGGGAATACCAGACCACCTAACCTGCCTCTTGAGAAATCTGTATGCAGGTCAGGAAGCAACAGTGAGAACTGGACATGGAACAACAGACTGGTTTCAAATAGGAAAAGGAGCACGTCAAGGCTGTATATTGTCACCCTGCTTATTTCACTTCTATTCAGAGTATATCATGAGAAACGCTGGACTGGAAGAAACACAAGCTGGAATCAAGATTGCCGGGAGAAATATCAATAACCTCAGATATGCAGATGACACCACCCTTATGGCAGAAAGTGAAGAGGAACTAAGAAGCCTCTTGATGAAAGTGAAAGAGGAGAGTGAAAAAGTTGGCTTAAAGCTCAACATTCAGAAAACGAAGGTCATGGCATCTGGTCCCATCACTTCATGGGAAATAGATGAGGAAACAGTAGAAACAGTGTCAGACTTTATTTTTTTGGACTCCAAAATGACTGCAGAAGGTGACTGCAGCCATGAAATTCAAAGACGCTTACTCCTTGGAAGAAAAGTTATGACCAACCTAGATAGCATATTCAAAAGCAGAGACATTACTCTGCTTCTGTTAGGTCCCTAAAATTTCTGTTCTTTTTGAGCCCATCTTTGCATGAATTGTTCCCTTGGTATCTCTAATTTTCTTGAAGAGATCTCTAGTCTTTCCCATTTTATTGTTTTCCTCTATTTCTTTGTATTGATTGCTGAGGAAGACTTTCTTATCTCTCCTTGCTATTCTTTGGAACTCTGCATTCAATGAGTATCTTTCCTTTTCTCCTTTGCTTTTTGCTTCCCTTTTTTTTCAGAGCTATTTGTAAGGCCTCCTCAGACAGCCATTTTGCTTTTTTGCATTTCTTTTTCTTGGGGATGGTCTTGATTCCTTTCTCCTGTACAATGTCATGAACCTCCGTCTGTAGTTCATCAGGCACTCTGTCTATCAGATCTAGCCCCTTAAATCTATTTCTCACTTCCACTGTATAATCATAAGGGATTTGATTTAGGTCATACCTGAACAGGCTAGTGGTTTTCTCCACTTTCTTCAATTTCAGTCTGAATTTGGCAATAAGGAGTTCATGATCTGAGCCACAGTCTGCTCCCGGTCTTATTTTTGCTGACTGTATAGAGCTTCTCCATCTTTGGCTGCAAAGAATATAATCAGTCTGATTTTGGTGTTGACCATCTGGTGATGTCCATGTGTAGAGTCTTCTCTTCTGTTGTTGGAAGAGGGTGTTTGCTATGACCAGTGTGTTCTCTTAGCAGAACTCTATTAGCATTTTTCCTGTTTCATTCTATAGTCCAAGACCAAATTTGCCTGTTACTCCTTGTTTCTTGACTTCCTACTTTTGCATTTTAGTCCCCTATAATGAATAGTCACATTAATATAAATATGTATATTTATGTGTGTGTGTGTGTTAGGAGACACTGGTTCGATCCCTGGGTTGGGAAGATACCCTGGAGGAGGTCATGGCAACTCACTCTAGTATTCTTGCCTGGAGAATTCCATGGGCAGAGAAACCTGGTGGTCTTCAGCCCAAAGGTTCACAGTGACATGACTGAAACGACTTTGCACCCATGTATTAATTTAGTTTTCACAACCCTTTTGTGAGATAGGTACTAATAGTATACCCATTTTATAGGTGAACAAACTGGATGTTAAGAACTCACTAACTTGCTCCTGGTTTTAATGAGAGATATAGTTAATTATCTCATTTCGTTAACACAGCAGGCTTTTGAGAAGGTTATTTAAGCCCCTTTTGTAGATGAGGAACTGCAATGAGTGTTAGTCAGTAAAGCACTCATTTTTCACCAATCAGCATGAAACCAGGACATAAATTCTGCTTGTTCTGCCTATAAAACCAGTGTATTTCACCAGAACTCAAGAGACCACAAAATAAAATAAAAGGTTCTTTGTAAATGCATCAGCCATTGCTAATATTTGAATTCTGTGGACTTGGGTAATGTATATTCTGGGATAAAAATCACGACAAATGGCCTGAAATAATTCAAAGAATTAAGAACCTGAGGACACTGCTGGCATATTCAGGAACTAGAGTAGCTATGTTTGGCAAGAATTCCTTCACTGCACTGATTTTGTAGCTTGGTTCACTAGAAGGCCAAATGTCACTTGTAATTAATAACTTAAAATAGATTTCACAGCCACCTCCTGCTGACAGACAGTTCCTCCCTTGTGAACTCCTACATTTCTGACCTGGAAAAATGAGGCTGATGTGTGTATACCCTTGACAGGTAAATCATGTTGCAAGAAGAATTTCCTCATGTATTATAGGATGTTAAGCAATGCTGATTGCAAAGTTAAACACTGAAGATGTACATCGTTTCCACAATGGATATGTCCATATCCTTTGGTTTAACGCAATTAAGAAAAAAAAAATCCAGTTGTTCAAAATAAAGACTTGAAATTAGCAAACAGTGTCCAAAAATTATGCTGACTTGAAATAATTAGATAACTAAGAGTAGAAAATGTATCTGATACATATAACTAGATACTTGAATGATGTAGTTAACAACTTCAATTCCTCATTTCTCTTTTATAATGTAGATATAATTCCACTGCACAAATTTCCTTACCATAATAAAATCCTACTTAACACTTTTCTTCTCTTAATAAAAAACATCAGATGAGGAATTTCAATTTTTATATGACACTTTAGTTTGCCTGCTCTCATTGCAAACAGAAGGGCATTAACTCCAAGAGATTTAGTAATAAGATTAAAATAAGAAAAACTAAATAAAAGGATCATTCAGACCAAAGCCCTGTCTGCAGGCAGCTGCACACATAAACCACCTCAGGCAATGAGGATTTTGTTATTTTTCATTATATTTAATGACCTTTAGAGAAGGAGATTTTTGTCATCTTCACAATAGCTGTGTATTGTCATTGGCTAGAAGGATACACTGAAAGCTCCTTTTAGCTTCAGAACTGGAAGTCGTATCTATAATGCCAGAGCTTAGGACACTTTCAGAGCCATCCTGAAAACCGGTATACAACCAGGAACATTTTAACTTTATCAGCAAAATTTCATTTCTTGAATTGAATATTGGAACATAGATATTCTTATTATTTTTAAGAATTTGTGTATGCTTAAAATATTGCTATTAAAAAAAAAAGCCTTTCACCCCACCCCCCGCTCTGTACCCTACCCTCCTCAGATGCTCATCTTTAGCTCTCTGTGCCTCTCTGGAATTTGCTCAAAGTCCAAACACTCTTATTCTCCACTAGGCACATTCCTAGCACTTTTTCAAGGCTCAACACTAGCTTACAATCTTCAGAAAATGTGAAGATCTTCTTTTCTTATCTAATCAACTAATCAACTATTGAGGTGAGCTAACATACATACATAACATAACATACATATTCAAGTAGGTTTTAGAAAAGGCAGAGGAACCATAGATCAAATTGCCAACATCTGCTGGATCATGGAAAAAGCAAGAGAGTTCCAGAAAAACATCTATTTCTGCTTTATTGACTATTCCAGTCTTTGACTGTGTGGATCACAAGAAACTGTGGAAATTCTGAAAGAGACGGGAATACCAGACCACCTGACCTGCCTCTTGAGAAACCTATATGCAGGTCAGGAAGCAACAGTTAGAACTGGACATGGAACAACAAACTGGTTTCAAATAGGGAAAGGAGTACATCAAGGCTGTATATTGTCACCCTGCTTATTTAACTTATATGAAGTGAAGTGAAGTGAAGTCGCTCAGTCGTGTCCAACTCTTTGCGACCCCATGGACTGTAGCCTACCAGGCTCCTTTATCCATGGGATTTTCCAGGCAATAGTCCTGGAGTGGATTGCCATTTCCTTCTCCAGGGGATCTTCCCAACCCAGGGATCAAACCCGGGTCTCCCGCATTGTAGACAGACGCTTTACCGTCTGAGCCATTCTATGAAGACCTATAAATGAAGAGTACATCATGAGAAACGTTGGGCTGGAAGAAGCACAGGCTGAAATCAAGATTGCTTGGAGATATATCAATCACCTCAGATATGCAGATAACATCACCCTTATGGCAGAAAGTGAAGAGGAACTAAAGAGCCTCTTGATGAAAGTGAAAGAGGAGAGTGAAAAAGTTGGCTTAAAGCTCAACATTCAGAAAACGAAGATCATGGCATCTGGTCCCATCACTTCATGGGAAATAGATGGGGAAACAGTGGAAACAGTGTCAGACTTTATTTTGGGGGGGGCTCCAAAATCACAGCAAATGGTGACTGCCGCCATGAAATTCAAAGACGTTTACTCCTTGGAAGACAAGTTATGACCAACCTAGATAGCATGTTGAAAAACAGAGACGTTACTTTGTCAACAAAGGTCCGTCTAGTCAAGACTATGGTTTTTCCTGTGGTCATGTATGGATGTGAGAGTTGGACTGTGAAGAAAGCTGAGCACCAAAGAATTGATGCTTTTGAACTGTGGTGTTGGAGAAGACTCTTGAGAGTCCCTTGGACTGCAAGGAGATCCAACCAGTCTGTTCTGAAGGAGATCAGCCCTGGGATTTTTTTGGAAGGAATGATGCTAAAGCTGAAACTCCAGTACTTTGGCCACCTCATGTGAAGAGTTGACTCATTGGAAAGGATTCTGATGCTGGGAGAGATTGGGGCCAGGAGGAGAAGGGGACAACAGAGGATGAGATGGCTGGATGGTATCACTGACTCTTAGGATGTGAGTCTGCGTGAACCCCGTGAGTTGGTGATGGATAGGGAGGCCTGGCATGCTGAGATTCATGTGGTCACAAAGAGTTGGAAACGTCTGAGCGACTGAACTGAACAGAACATACATACGTCTCTTGGTAGAATACTTGGTACATTGAAGGACATTAAAAATGTTGGCTACTGATTTCCTCCTTTCCTTTCTCCTCTTGTCTTACCACCCAGCCCACTACTATTTTTCCCAGATTTATTTAATATACCATTTCTACATTGAAGGTAGGTTATGGTGTATACATCTGTCTGCATGCCTCTTTATTCTCCATCCTCTCCTACTCCTATTTGAGAATGGGGATGATGCTTTTTACCTATGTACAAACCTGGCATAGTACATGGAATAGTTAACTAAACTGAGCAAAGAAAACATGGTTAAGGACCAGTCCTGAAGCAAACTGAAGATGTTTTCATTTGGGGCAAAAGACTTGACAAGGGGAAGAAAGGAGTGGTAGATATTTCTAACACTTATTAACCATTTGCTTATGGGCTAGAAGCTAGCTAGGTATTTCACATATGTCATTAACCACCACACCAGTCTATTACTGTTATTCGTATCTTTTAGACTGGAAAATAAATGGAGGTCAGAAAGGTTAGTTACTTTGTAGAAAATTATACAATGAATAGTAGAACTGAAATGTTAACCCAGTCATGCCTTCTTCTCTACTGTAGTATTCTTGGTATATCAGGAGAATCCTTCATATATAGAATGTAGAGATGTCCTTTTATATTTCCTACTCAAGACAACCTCTAACCCCTTTGTCAGTAGTAAGGGATAGCTGGGATAAGATGTCTCGCCAGCCACTACAGTTCTCATCTATTGATCACATACCTACAAGAGAGTGCATCTCACCATCTCTCAGTCCAGCGGTGAGTCCCAAAGCTGGAAAAGATGAGACTATGTGAGTCTGGTTAATTTTTTATTACAGTATCCATGAAAACAGGAAAAATGACATATATGCTCAGAACACACAAGTCTTCAAGCATGTAGTCTCAAAAACATGCATTTAGAGAATAAAACACCTTCCATTTCCCCCCTTCTCTTTATAGCATTTATATTCCTGACTTGCATCATTTTGCTTTTTGAGTTTGGCCTACTATATGGCCATATTAATCTAGTTTATCTAGTTTCTTTTCAGGCTTAAAGCAGGAGTCCACAAATTATGGTGTGAAAGCTAGGAATGGTTTTTGTATTTTTCAATGCTTGAAAAAATAAAAAAAGAAAATAATATGTCATAGCACATCCAAATAATATGGAATGGAGCTTCAGTGTTCATGATTAATTTGATTGGAGAACAGCCCCACTCATTCATTACTATATTGTATGTGGATGTTTTTGCTCCAGTGGCAGAGTTGGGTGACTGTGACAGAGACCTTATAGTGGGTCAGAAGCAAAGGACAAAAACTTTATTGCTCACAACAAAAGCAGCAGCTAGAGATTAATGTGGGTTTGTACAGGTTTGGGCAGGTTTACTATACCCTCCGCGGGGGTCACACAAAGATCTTATCATGTATGCATGCACATGCTGTTAGCTGTATTATAGGAAAGCCTGGGAGATTCACCACTTTTATAGTACATGGAAGTAAGTCTGCTGTTTGTCCAAGGGGAGACATTACTTCATCCTTCAAGTTTGCTCACTGCAAACACAACCTAAATAACGGCCCAGCTAAAGAGTTGTCAGGACCTTGCATTCCTGTTGTGCCCTACAAAAATATATGGGGATGCTCAGGGCCTGTGGCAGATACTCTCCCATCAAGAAACTGTTAAGTATCTGGGCATTTCAAATTTTCTTGTGCTCATCTTCTACTCTTTCAATTGATGATGCTCATTAACCCATGCATCATCACCATGTTGTCATTGTGGTGGTTTATTTTTAGTCTTGTGATATTTTGGTGTTCTGTGTCAAATTAGCAGAAAATTTATATTTTTCTTATGATTAAATCCTCTTTATTAATTAGATTCCTAAAAATCCAAGAATCTATTATTGTTCCTATTTGAAATATAACACTTCTCAAAAAAATACTGCTTTGGCATGATCTGAAAAATCTTTTTGTTATAATTTAGATTTCTCTATGCTTCTAATGCAGGGGATACAGGTTCCATCACTGGCCTGGGAACTAAGATTCCACAAGCCACATGATGTGGCCATAAAAAGGTGAAATTTGTATCTCAGTTTTGTTGCAGTTCAAATCTCTATTGCTATTGATCATCTTTACAGCTTCTGCTTCATTTTCCATTATGTTTTGCCCAATTTTTTTTCTCAGTTAAAAACATAGATATAAAGATGACAAGAGAAAGAACCCACCTTGGTTTGGTTTCTCTCAAAAGTAGACTTGAAATAAAGATTTCAGTGTAAGTAGTTTAATTTGGGAGATGATTCTCGGAAGTATCAATAAGACGTGCAAAGTGAGTCAGAGAATCATAGTGAAACTGATAGGTTATATTATCAAGGAATATCAAGAATCATTGTAGGTTGCTAAATCTATTTGGGAACTTGGAAGCAAGTGTAAATGGTGCTTCAGATGTACCCAAACTGAACGATGAGGGGTGATATTCAACATCTTCAGTCATTTTTAGATGCCTTTTGGGTAAAGGGGTAGATGTTTCTCTTCTCTGGCTATCAATGAGAGATTCCAGGAAAAAAAAAAGTAAAAATAATGATAGTTGAATGTCAGCCTCAGGCAATGGGGGGATATGGGTATGGCCCCACAATGTCTGTTAATCTTAAACAATATTTCTAATTTATTCAATGATTTTAAAAAATGTTTCATAATGCTTTTCTAAATTGCAGTAATACTCCCAATTCAATTTTCCCTTAGTGATACCCTAAAGATAACCATTCCATTCCCATGTCACCCCACAAGACTGAGAGCAGCATGAGCACAAGAACCAGAGTGGAGAGGACAAATGACCTTAGCCAAATGTAGTTAAAATGTCAGACAAATTTTAGCAAACATTATTATCATGTAGATAGATGGCCTGTTGTTTTTCAGTCGCTAAGTCGTGTCTGACTCTTTGTGACCCCAGGGACTGTAGCCTGCCAAGCTCATCTGTCCATAGGATATTCCAGGCAAGAATACTGGAGTGGGCTACATTTCCTTCTCCAAGGCCTTTCCCAACCCATGAATCTAACCCACATCTACTGTCTCCTGGATTGGCAGGCAGATTCTTTACCACTGAGCCACCCAGAAAGCCCTGGATAGATGACTAAGAGTTCTCAAGTACATCTGGAAGGATTGGCAATTCTTAAAAAACTCCTAAATAAAGACTCTGAAGCATTTTTCACCTGACCTGAGTTCCATCAAGTTGCCCCACCTTCTGAGATTAACTTTGCTTTTGAGATAGGCTGTAACCTGGGACTGGAGACCCTTTGCTGCAAGTGCTGCAACACTTGCACCTGGACAAGTATCTCCTCCAACCACAAAATTCAAAAAGAAGCTGTAAGGAACTAAAAACTGCATGCATGCAGTTGAGGTGAATTATGCACAATAATAGAGAAAGCCCCAAAGGACCAACTGATACTTCTGAAAAGCAGGGAGCAAAAGCAGGGCACCATGCATTCCCTCACATCCAATACCACCAAAGAAGTGGTCAAACCAAGTAAACCACCCCTCCAACTGACCAGTACTTTCACCCCATATAAGGAACCAGCTCACTTCCCCCTAAGCAAGCGAGTAAGCAAGGGAAACTGCTGCTTGTCCTCACTTTCCCCTGCTGTAAAATGGGCCTCAATAAAACCTTGCATTAATTTCTTGTCTGTCCCCTGATAAATTTCTATTGATTAAGGAAGCCAAGGACCTTGGTTAGTAACACTTTAACTCCATGTTGTTATTGCAAGATGTTTAGTTTACTTTCTGGGAAGTCTCTAGTCCAAGAGAGTGCCTATGCTGTCACGTGACCCTGTGATGCTCTAGGCTGAATTGAATTACCTCATATTGACTTCTGGCTTCTCTGTGATGTGAAGTATCTACCCAAATATCTGCCACTAAAGTGCCACTACTAACACAAACTTTTAGCAACTTGTAGATTTAACAGAAGCCTTGATAGCAACATGTGGATTTACTAATGGAGAATAAAATGGAAAAACAAAACAAAACAAAAAGCCTTAAAACTCAGTACCAGATAGAATTGTTCCTAGAGTTCATTAGACAAAAATCTACTCTCAGAGGAGCTTCCTGTGGATAAGTTTTTCTAGTTCTAAGGGCCTTATACCATATTATTTATCCAATTCTCTTGTCTCTGCTTTCATACTTTTCCTACTTGTAGATAGATCTAAAATAAGAAAAAAAGAAAAGAAAAAAAAATACTTAAACTGTTTCCTTGCCCCACTGGAGAAAGATAGTTAGCAAGATACCCTCTTTTCATTAAAGGCAGCCTTTTAACATTAAACATGGCATTAATGAAGCCGTCTTTCTCTCAAAAATTTTCTTCTAATCCAGGCTCTAGACTTTACTTCTGGGTAACCAAATAACTTTCATCCTTAAATAAGAGTATTACCCTATTCCCTGAAGTGAATTCTTCCTCTTGTTAACAGAACTAGACACAAATTTCTGTAAAATTCATAAATAATCGCTTTTTCTATTTTGGATCCATCTAAAGTTTTGATATCTTGAAGTAGATAGCCTCAGATCTCTCTGACTCACTTGTGTTTATTAGGTAGAAATGCCTCAGCCTGATGAAGAAAGTAAGAGCATCACTTTTCATTAGAGAACCCAAAAATGAAGCTCAGAGTACTTAGATGAGGTCAGCAACCTTATGAACCCTAGGACCACAGTCAAGCTGGTCCCATCTATCAGCTGTGGGAAAGGGACCAACATCTTGTATACAGGACACATCTGCCTGTGAATAAGCAATCTCCTAGAACTTCTTCAGAAAGAAGTTCTTCTGTGTTTCTTCAGGGTTTCTCTTAGAAGAAAACTGTAACTGTGTATGTCCAATAAATCCAGAAAGTATCCAGTGCAGAGTTGAATGCAACTGTGAGATTATTTCTACTTCTTAAAATAAAGAAAAGCAGTTTTCTGAGTGAGCCCTGGACTACTTCACATCAGGTGCCAACTGTTGATTTCTCAGGCCAATGAAGAACAGACTTGAAAAAATAAATGCTTCATGTAGCAAGGAGAAAACAGTAGACACATCTGAATCCTTTAATTCCAAGTATCTTTAAAATGGTACTGAACATGTCAACCCTTATTAGTGTTTACACTTCAATAGAGATCATAAGCTAAGGAACATTGATCATAAGTTTAAAGATGTGTGAAAAAATCAAGCCCCAGGAAAATGTTTTTAAAAATATTTTTCCTATTTCCTTATGAAAATAAAACAAGGGGAAAAATTCCTCTACTTGTCTTTTGACCCTAGAAGTAAAAAGACCCAATGGATTCTCTTCTTCCGCATTAGGCATTGGGATGACTCTGACCTTTTCTTGAAATCTTGTGTGAGTCTTTTACTACTAAGCTTGTGTATGTTTAATGCAAGTCTCCTCAATTTAATTATAAGCAAACCAGAGGCAGAGATCATGTTTAACTCTTCTGACAATTCAACATTTAATATCCATATTTTGAGCAACTGAGGAGAAGGAAATGATGAGAATTCAGTGATGAGGAAGACAGTGCTCTTATGCTATTCTAGACACTGAGCATTGGGGCAGGGAGTACAGTAGATAAGATTCCTGCTCAAATGATGCTTCCATTCTGGTATTATTAGGGAGAGCCTAGCAACTGACATACACCCAAAATTAGAGAAATGTAAGTGCTACAGAGAGTAATAGAAGAGGTCAGGATAGAGAAAGGGTGTGTACGTGTGTGGAGGTGTTATTTTCTTTTATTATTTACTTACTTATTTTGAGTGGGCCACACAGCTTGTGGGATCTTAGTTTCCTGACCAGGGAAGCCACCCATGCCCACTGGATTGGAAGCACAGAGTCTTAACCACTGGACTGCCAGGGAAGTCCAAGTTGTCATTTTATGTAAGAAGATCGGATAGGATTCTCTCAGAAGGTGAGATCAAAGTTCAAATCTGAACAATGGGTTCAAACCACCCACTGTTTGGAAATTTGGGCATAGAACATTCCAAATACAGTATTCAGAGAAGAGTTTAAACAATGATCTTGACAATATCAAGGAAAAGAAACAAGCATGTTCTAGCCACAGTAAGCCCAGATGGAGAGTGGCATGAGAGGTGAAGCAGGAGTCAGATATGCCTGGCTTTGCAGGCTTGCAAGGGGTATAAGTCAATCTCATCATATCTGTGGCCAAGTTTTTTTTCTTCAAACCTCCTTCCCTGCCTTTTTTTCTAAAAAAATACCAATATCAGTATTTTATCAGTTATACTTCTACAGTAGTAATAGTGACATATTGTACTTGCATATATTACATTTTATCCAGGGACTCCAAAATCATTGCATCAAGCACCGTGGTATTGGAAGCTCAAGATTCCATAGCATGTGAAGTCTACATAGTTATGGCATAGAAAATAGATTGCCAGCAGTAGGCTCAAAGAGACAAGTCGCTATTTCTTGTTGTTTCTAATTTTCTGAATTTCCAAAATTTCCACTTATATCTTAACATACCTGTAACACTGGTGCATTGTACTGTACGCAGTCACTCAGTTTTGTCCAACCCTCTGTGATCCCATAGACTGCTGCCCACTAGGCTTCTCTGTCCATGGGATTTTCCAAGCAAGAATACTGGAGTGGGTTTCCATTTCCTTCTCCAGGGGATTTTCCTAACCCAGGGATCAGACATGTGTCTGCTTCATAGCAGATGGATTCTTTACTACTGCACCATCTGGGAAGCCTGATGCCTACAACATTGACTCCAGGTAAAATCTTCCCTGTGTTGTTAATCCTACTTACCCATCACCTCAAACTCCCTTCACACTGAGAAACAAAGCAATGAAATAGGAGAGATAGAATAAACATGGTGATCAGATTGTCTGGTGCTGCTTACCTGTGTAAGGGTAATAGAGCATTTGTTTTTTTATGTCCTTTCTGGTTAAGAGCAAACACATATGAAGGAAAAATTTGCCTGGACTTGTGATGCGAGTCTGCCAATGTCCAAATCCAGTGATTTTTCCCCTGAACCTCTGGGAACATCATGGTGCCTGTATTTAGATAATAAAATAGTAGAGCACAAAGGGAGCTCTGAGGACCTTGGCATTGGTCCTGGAGTGTATCACTCTAAAATAGAAGTCTTTCTGAAATGATACCTGGTTCAATATGACCTAGAGCCAGTTTTAACTGTACTCATGAGAGGATATGAAAACAAAATCAGCCACAGAGGTAGGCAGAGTCCCAAGGAGATTAAGTAAAAAGTGAATGAGCCGTCCTCTTCCTTCTCTGCCTCCCATGTGTTCACTTGGCACAAGCTGATGTCCTCACATGGCCTTTGGATACAGAGAATGGAGGTTTTCTTTTGAGTGTTTGATTTCATTTACATGTTTGAACTCTCAGCTGACACAATTTTGAGTGTGTGGGAAAAATGAAGTCACATTTCATTAAAATAATGAAAAGGGCATTTGGAGTCAGAATATCTGCTGTGGTTTGAGGTAGTTGTGCAGCATTTAATCACAGTGTGTTTCATATCTATGTGTTTTTTGCAAAGTGAAAGAAAAATAGAATTCATGTTTTCTAGGCATATTAGAATATAAGGTTATTTTTTTCTGCCTTTTACACAACTGTTTTTAAAAAGTGGTATTTATATTATTCCTAAAATTAAAAAAAAAAAGAAGGAAGAGCATTTCCTTTTCTTATCAGATTTACATTGCTACAATACTAAAACCTTTTGCCGGTGGCCTTTCAAGGCACTTGCTTCTAATTCGATTTTTATTAATGTTTGGCAAAAATGAGAGTTGGAGGCTTATATCTTTTTATTACAAATATCCTTCAATTTAGGATATGCCCTGGAAACTCTAATGCTGCAGGTAGGAGATTGCTAAATAATCATCAAAATTGGATCTGACAAAACCATTTAGCAGTGCTCAGTCTACCAGGGCTCAAATATTTTTTTCCTTTTTCTCAGCAAGTTCTTTGCATGTCTGGTCTGCTTTTCCTTGATGAGAGTAATTATGCTCTTATAGCTAAGTGAGGGAGCTAATTTCAGCCAACAATTCACGACTGTATTTTTGCAGTACTGAAAGTTGCTTTTCAGAAGTAATTTGCAGTACATGCTATGGGCCTACTACCATCCACGTAAATGACTTAAAATTATATTTTGGACTTTTGTTTCCACTGCTTTTATAATTTCCTAGAGTTGGGGACTATGAAGGAGAATCCCATAAGCAAATAGATTAAAAGAAATGTACTGTTCCTTTCAGGGTTGACTATCACTTGGGGTCTCTTGCAGTATTTTTTGTGGCCACAAGCGTGCTGGTCCCCAAATGCGTTTTTTTTTTTTTTCTTGAAAACTACCCAACGTTTATGCCAAATTCTTTTTTTTTTCCCCCTAACATCCAGAGAAGGCTAAGATTTCACTAAAGACTTAAGGAAGAACACCAACAGAGAACAAAATACGAGATTAAAAAGGAAAATTCATGTAATATCATGTTGCTAGATCACTACAAATAGAACTCTGAATTTACCTCATACTGCTATGACCCCACTCTACTTCGTGTTTGTAAGAGAAGTATCATCCAAGGGTGGCTCCTAGTTTTAATTCCTTTCTGGAAGCCACACCCCTTTGAGGGTTGTCTTACACATATACTCAGTTTTTTTTTGAAAACACAGATATTAAGAGAAAACAATTTAACATTACCCACCCCCAACCAAAAACAGTCCTTGTTCTTCTAGGGTCGATCAAAATATGAAGACTTTCTGGCCATAGATGTGATCTGTGTCTGCTCATAGGGAAAAATCAAATATCATTTTCTTTCATTTGGAGAAACAGGTTTTTCTTGGAAACCTGTTGGATTAGGTTGGTGTCCAGACTATGAGGATAATTGAGGTGAGTCTATTAACTTTCTCTGGAAACATATGGATGCATATTTTATACATGGAAAATTAAAAATCAAGTGTGTGGTACCTGAATGCATGTGTGGGGTGTGTTTGTGTGCGTGTATGTGTTTGTGCAAATGGGAATAGAATGTAGGGAATAAGAGTTTGGGATGGGAAAATGGAAGATAACTCAAAGATCATGTAACAGTAACACAGACAGAGATGTCAAATTTTGAGAGTCACTGTGAAAATACTATCTAAGCCTGTGGTTTTAAAACTTTAGTGTACACTGAGGTCCCCTGGAGGCCTTGTTCAAATACAGATTGCTGTTCCCTATTCTAGAATCTCTGATTCAGGATTTCTCAAGTGGGGCCTGAGACTTGGCATTTCCAACAAGTTGCCAGATGATGCTGGTACTGCTGATCAGGGGCCAACACTTTGAGAACCACATGGGTAAAGCCACATTTCCTTGCCTAGTTTATACACAGTATTGTGTGTTCAGTCACTTCAGTTCTGTCCACCTCTCTGAGATCCTGTGGACTAAAGCCCAGCGGGTTCTGTGAGATTTTCTCACCAAGATTATTGGAGTAGGTTTCCATGCCCTTCTCCAGGGAATCTCCCTGACCAAGGGATCAAAGCCAAGTCTCCCGTGTCTCCTGTCTTGCAGGTGAATTCTTCACTGCTGAGCCACCTTGGAAGCCCATATAAATAATATTGGATCTCAGCAAAAATGTGATGAGCATCCATTCTTCTACCTGCCTTGTCTTATGTAATTATCTTACCTGTTTCTGCCCCTGCTAACAAATATCCTCCTTCTTGCTTAACAAATGCAATTTGTCCCCTACAGACAGTTTCACCAGAGTGTTCTCTGTTCTTAATATGTGCATTATACTGCCATTGGTCATATATTACTTCAAATACTTTGGGAAAATACTTCCAGTTTTAAGTACATCAATTAATGAGTTGAAAATGAAAAAACGTTCTTGAATGGATGTGGGCTGATACTCTCATCCTACCCAGTTGACAAAAGGCAGAATACTACAAGGTAGAAATGGAGATGTGAGTGAAAGAGCTAGTTTGGGACCACATTTCCCTTTCTGAAGTTTCCCAAATCCTCCCTGGTATCTGACTGTATCTTTTGCCTCCAAGTAATGATAGTCTTCATGCAGAGTGACAGAGATGGCTGGCAGTTAGTCCTGTTGGCATAAAGGTGGCCATTTAGAGTTTCTCTTATTGCCCTCATTTTTCATTTATTTATAGAGACAGTTAGTTTTGCTACAGCAATGCCTAGAGACATCCCAACTCACCCTTTCCTTCCTTGGAGGACCTCCCTCTGAAGCATGATAGAGGTAGCCATGGAGATGCTTCTCAGATGCCCTTCAAGAGAGAACTGGCTGTGAGCCATGCGGTGTGCTGACAGTGGGTACTGAACCCATGGGATATGCCTGTGCATCATTCCCACCTAGGGTGCATTCTCTCCCGGTGCTCCTAGCACATGGCTACATGGCTGAGCACAGGAGGGTACTTAGGCAGAGACATTTCTGCCTGAGTATCTGCTAACTGTTCTAAGAGGTAGCTGCACTCTAGGCCCCCAACTGCCTGGCTTGCTGAGATTATCAGAACCACTCTGTTGTCTGGGGCCCTTCCTCTTGGGTCTCCATCTCCCTTCACAGGTGTTAAGACTTTTCATGGCAATCTGAAGACTTCACTTCCCACTCTTCTTTCTCCTCTATTTTCAAAGGCATTTCCTCAAGAAATATCTTCAGTCCATGTCTGTCTTGGTATCTTGGACCTGCATTGATGGCATTGCTGAATGGCTGGTCTCACTTTCCAGAATCACATTCAAACTCCTTATCCAGGCCACCTATCCTGTCCAGAACTTTCTCTTTCCTCCTACTCCACTCATTTCCCATAATGAGCTCAATCATCTGTTCAGTTTAGTCGCTTAGTCATGTCCGACTCTTTGTGACCCCATGAATCGCAGCATGCCAGGCCTCCCTGTTCATCACCATCTCCCAGTGTTCACTCAGATTCACGTCCATCGAGTCCATGATGCCATCCAGCCATCTCATCCTCTGTCGTCCCCTTCTCCTCCTGCCCCCAATCTCTCCCAGCATCTGAGTCTTTTCCAATGAGTCAACTCTTTGCATGAGGTGGCCAAAGTACTGGAGATTCAGCTTTAGCATCATTCCTTCCAAAGAAATCCCAGGGTTGATCTCCTTCAGAATGGACTGGTTGGATCTTCTTGCAATCCAAGGGACCCTCAAGAGTCTTCTCCAACACCACAGTTCAAACACATCATTCTTCGGCACTCAGCCTTCTTCACAGTCCAACTCTCACATCCATACATGACCACAGGAAAAACCAAAGCTTTGACTAGGCGGACCTTAGTCGGCAAAGTAATGTCTCTCATTTTGAATATACTATCTAGGTTGGTCATAACTTTTCTTCCAAGGAGTAAGCGTCTTTTAATTTCATGGCTGCAGTCACCTTCTGCAGTCATTTTGGAGCCCCCAAAAATAAAGTCTGACACTGTTTCTACTGTTTCCTCATCTATTTCCCATGAAGTGATGGGACCAGATGCCATGATCTTCGTTTTCTGAATGCTGAGCTTTAAGCCAACTTTTTCACTCTCCTCTTTCACTTTCATCAAGAGGCTTTTAAGCTCCTCTTCACTTTCTGCCATAAGGGTGGTGTCATCTGCATATCTGAGGTTATTGATATTTCTCCCGGCAATCTTGATTCCAGCTTCTGTTTCTTGCAGTCCAGCGTTTCTCATGATGTACTCTGCATAGAAGTTAAATAAGCAGAGTGACAATAAAGCCTTGACGTACTCCTTTTCCTATCTGGAAGCAGTCTGTTGTTCCATGTCCAGTTCTCACTGTTGCTTCCTGATCTGCATACAGATTTCTCAAGAGGCAGGTTAGGTGGTCTAGTATTCCCATCTCTTTCAGAATTTTCCACAGTTTATTGTGATCCACACAGTCAAAGGCTTCGGCATAGTCAATAAAGGAGAAATAGATGTTTTTCTGGAACTCTCTTGCTTTTTCCATGATCCAGCGGATGTTGGCAATTTCATTTCTGGTTCCCCTGCCTTTTCTAAAACCAGCTTGAACATCAGGGAGTTCACGGTTCACATATTGCTGAAGCCTGGCTTGGAGAATTGTGAGCATTACTTTAGTAGCATGTGAGATGAGTGCAATTGTGTGGTAGTTTGAGCATTCTTTGACATTGCCTTTCTTTGGGATTTGAATGAAAACTGACCTTTTCCAGTCCTGTGGCCACTGCTGAGTTTTCCAAATTTTCTGGCATATTGAGTGCAGCACTTTCACAGCATCATCTTTCAGGATTTGAAACAGCTCAACTGGAATTCCATCACCTCCACTAGCTTTGTTCGTAGTGATGCTTTCTAAGGCCCACTTGACTTCACATTCCAAGATGGTTCTAGATTAGTGATCACATCATCTTGTTTATCTGGGTCGTGAAGATCTTTTTTGTACAGTTCTTCCATGTATTCTTGCCACCTCTTCTTAATATCTTCTGCTTCTGTTAGGTCCAGACCATTTCTGTCCTTTATCAAGCCGATCTTTGCATGAAATATTCCTTTGGTATCTCTAATTTTCTTGACGAGATCTCTAGTCTTTCCCATTCTGTTGTTTTCCTCTATTTCTTTGCATTGATTGCTGAAGAAGGCTTTCTTATCTCTTCTTGCTATTCTTTGGAACTCTGCATTCAGATGCTTATATCTTTCCTTTTCTCCTTTGCTTTTCACCTCTCTTCTTTTGACAGCTATTTGTAAGGCCTCCCAAGACAGCCATTTTGCTTTTATGCATTTCTTTTCCATGGGGATGGTCTTGGTCCCTGTCTCCCATACAATGCCACGAACCTCATTCCATAGTTCATCAGGCACTCTATCTATCAGATCTAGAGCCTTAAATCTATTTATCACTTCAACCGTATAATCATAAGGGATTTGATTTAGGTCATACCTGAATGGTCTAGCGGTTTTCCTTACTTTCTTCAAGTTTGAATTTGGCAATAAGGAGTTCATGATCTGAGCCACAGTCAGCTCCCAGTCTTGTTTTTGTTGACTTTATAGAGCTTCTCCATCTTTGGCTGCAAAGAATTTAATCAGTCTGATTTCAGTGTTGACCATCTGGTGATGTCCATGTGTAGAGTCTTCTCTTGTGTTGTTGGAAGAGGGTGTTTGCTATGACCAGTGCATTTTTTTGGCAAAACTCTATTAGCCTTTGCCCTGCTTCATTCCGCATTCCAAGGCCAAATTTGCCTGTTACTCCAGGTGTTTCTTACTTTCCTACTTTTGCATTCCATTCCCCTATAATGAACAGGACATCTTTTTTGGGTGTTAGTTCTAAAAGATCTTGTAGGTCCTCATAAAACCGTTCAACTTCAGCTTCTTCAGCGTTACTGGTTGAGGCATAGACTTGGATAACTGTGATATTGAATGGTTTGCCTTGGAGACGAACAGAGATCATTCTGTCATTTTTGAGACTGCATCCAAGTACTGCATTTCGGACTCTTATGTTGACCATGATGGCTACTCCATTTCTTCTGAGGGATTCCTGCCCACAGTAGTAGATATAATGGTCATCTGAGTTAAATTCACCCATTCCAGTCCATTTTAGTTTGCTGATTCCTAGAATGTCGATGTTCAGCCTTGCCATCTCTTGTTTGACCACTTACAATTTGCCTTGATTCATGGACCTGACATTCCAGGTTCCTATACAATATTGCTCTTTATAGCATCGGATCTTGCTTCTATCACCAGTCACATCCACAACTGTGTATTGTTTTTGCTTTGGCTCCATCCCTTCATTCTTTCTGGAGTTATTTCTCCACTGACCTCCAGTAGCATATTGGGCACCTACTGACCTGGGGAGTTCCTCTTTTGGTATCCTATCATTTTGCCTTTTCATACTGTTCATGGGGTTCTCAAGGCAAGAATACTGAAGTGGCTTGCCATTCCCTTCTCCAGTGGACCACATTCTGTCAGACCTCTCCACCATGACCTGCCCATCCTGGGTTGCCCCGCAGGCATGGCTTAGTTTCATTGAGTTAGACAAGGCTGTGTCCTACTGTGATTAGATTGACTGGTTTTCTGTGTGTATGGTTTCAGTGTGTCTGCCCTCTGATGCCCTCTTGCAACACTTACCATCTTGCTTGGGTTTCTCTTACCTTGGCGTGGGGTATCTCTTCACGGCTGCTCCAGCAAAGCACAGCTGCTGTTCCTTACCTTGGACGAGGGGTATCTCCTTACTGCCACCGTTCCTGACCTTCAACGTGGGATAGCTCCTCTAAGCCCTCCTATGCCTGTGCAGCCACCACTCCTCAGGTTGCTCCTCCTGTCTGCTGGCCCTGGCCTCAGGCGTGGGTGGCTCCTCCCAGCTGCCGCCCCTGGCCTGGGGCTCCGGGTGGCTCTTCAAGTTCACCGCCCCTGGTCTCGGTTGCGAGGTGGCTTCTCTTGGCTGCCCCTGATCTCGGAAGTGAGGTGTCTCCTCCCAGCTGCCCCTGACCTCATGCATGGGGTGTCTCCTCCTGGCCACAGCCTCTGACCTCAGATGCCGAGTAGCTCCTCCCAGCTGCTGCTCAATCATACATACACTGAAAGTTCTGACCCTGGACTAGGTTTCAATTCTTCCACATGACAAACTCTGATTATGTTAACACAAGAAAGTAAGGAAACTCTTAGCAGACATAGGCAGATTGTTGCATCAGCCAGAGGAGCCTGTAGTCCCAATTCTCAAACAGACGTTTTATGTCTACCTCTCTCCTGACACTAATTCTAATGGATGGCAAGTAAAAATGTGTGGAGGCATTTCTAGTTGTCAGATTAATTGGGGAGCACCAGTGCTGCTTCACATGCATGGTCAGAAATCCCACATGGGCTGCAAAGTCCAGGGCAGCCCCTGTATCAAAGAATTGATTTATTCATAGGTTCTAGGAATGCATTACCTAAGAGATCTTGAAACTGGTTATTTTAGCTTAACTGGATCTTAACATTTTTACCTATAAAAATGAAAATATTAAAAATATATTCCCTTATCATACTGCCTTAATCTTGTTGTGCTCAGTTGCTCAATCGGGTCTGACTCTTTGTGGCCCATGGGCTGAAGCCTGCTAGGCTTTACTCTGGGAGATCTTCTGAAGCTAGGGATTGAACCGGTGTCCCTTGCATCTCCTGCATTGGCAGGTGGGTTCTTTACCATTATCGCCACCTAGGAGGCCCACTGCCTAGTACATATCTCAATTAATAATATTGTCTTGTATTTTTTTCTTCTTTTCTCTAACTGATCTCATAGGTTGTTTGGAGGATCAGATGAAATAATACATGTGAAACTATTGTATAAATAATAATGTTTTACCCATGTGTATTGTATTTAAAATAGGGATAGCAGGCTATTTAGTATAATTTTATTTTAGAGACGAGTTAATCAAATCAACATACTTCTGGTACTTTTCTCCAACTCAAAATTTCACTTATAAAAGATCCTTTTAAAAACAAGTTTCATTTATGAACCTCAGTATAGGCTGTCTAAGCCTCACTTGGACAAATTTTGCCCTGGATTTGCTGGATATCGGTGGTATCTTCACTCCAAGCCCAGCCCTGGAATTCAAGGGCATGCCAAGGCTGTCCTGATGAATGTATTGTAAACAGAAAAGGTTAATGTATTCAGGTTCCTGTTTAATTGAAAATCCCCAAGGAACGAGTAGTAGGAGGAGGGAAGAGAAATACAGAAATACAGGAAGCAGCTGGGTGAGGTGACTTTGTCCTATTCTCTCTTGCCCTCACCCTCTTTTATCCACTTAGGAATCTGCTTTTCAGTAACTTTCTTTCTCAGAATCACCTATTGTGTGTTGTACCTTGTATGGGAACACTGGTCATGGTCACTATCTGCTTTCAGACTCAGTGGACCTTTAAAGGTATCAGAACTATTGTGTCTTCACTGTGATAATAAGATACTAAGTTGGACTATCGGGAGAATGCTTCCTGGAATATACTGGATGCTCAGTAAATTTAGGAAAAATATAATTGCATGCCAGTGCTCTCTTCAGGGGTAATTTGACTTCACAAATTTCCTTATTCTCTGTCACTCCCTTGCCAGATGAGAAGAAGTGTGTGTATGTGTGTGTGTGGGGGGTGTGTGTATGAGAGAGAGGAAGGAAGGGAGAGATGAGAAGGGTATTGTTTACACACTAAGGAGAAAATAAGCCTTTTAGAGATATTGCTATGGATGACTTACTGATTATACATTTTGCCCGCTATATATCAGACAACATAGTATTTCATGGTCAAGATCTGTCTGATCAATACAAAAGTTTCATTAATAAGGGCTTTTTGATGACAATGAAAAGACTACTTGAAAATAACTAAACTCACCCCACAGAATGTGAATGATAAATTATATATTTAAATTTGCCATATTACATAACTATGAAAGTATATCTACCAAGGAACTACTCACCTGAACAATATTTGTTACCATGGGTGATTGGTGTAACTATAACCAAGTACAGCTAAGAATGCATCTCTACTTTGGCTTATTTGAATGTTCTTTTTTGTCCCAGGCTGTTAACTTTTCCTTGCCCGATGCTGTTCTTGTTCCATGCACATGGTGGGGGTGGGTGGGGGTGGGGGACAGCTGGTAAGTGTATCACCATATTTTAAGGAGATCATCTTCATCAGTGGTTTGGTGCACTGGCCTCTGGAGCCTGATGCTTCTGTTTAAATGCCAGCTTTGTCATTAACAAGCTGTATGACCCTGGGGAAATTCCTTTACCTGTTTATCTGAGGTTTCCTTATCTGCAAAGAGAGAATGATAACAGGACCTATATGGGGTCATCATAAAGATTAAACCGAGTTAAAAATGACAAAGTAGGAGTAGTGTCTATAAAAAATTAAATGATCCACGACTTTTACTAATTGTTTTATTGATTGCAATTTATGTTTGAAACCTATCTGTTTTATACATTTGAATGATACTTGAATCTCAAAGCAAGCATCCTCATTTGTCAGCTTCTGAAACTTTCTGTCTATCCTGTGTATTACCCTGCAAGGGTCTTCTCTTAAGCTGTGTCCTCTATGTTCTCTGCCTCATCTGTTCTGATTCTCTCTCTCACTTCCTTCTCTTCTTTAGTCTGATTTGTGACACAGTGGTGAAAAGATTATATTATTCTCGGGATTTGGGTATGAAAGAAAGCACGTCTGAGTTTAGTCCAACCAGAAAATACTCCCCTTTTTGCTTTGTCTCAAAATATAAAAAACAAAAGCCTACAACAAGCAAACAAATGAACAGACCTATTTATCATCTTTTCTAACTTTGACAAATAAAGGATTGCAGCCTGAGCACTTCCTGATCCTCTTTAGAGGTTTATATTAGTCTTCATAGAGTATCAAACCTAAGGCAAAGTGGTTGTCTGAGGAGGCTTTACAAATAGCTGAGGAAAGAAGAGAAGCAAAAAGTAATGGAGAAAGGAAAAGATATACCCAACTGAATGCAGAGTTTCAAGGAATAGCAAGGAGGCCTTCTTAAATGAACATTCAAACAAATAGAGAAAAACAATACAGTGGGAAAGACTAGAGATCTCTTCAAGAAAATTGAAGAGATCAAGGAAACATTTCATACAAGGATGGGCATGATGAAAGACAGAAGCAGTAAGGACTTAAAAGAAGCAGAAGAGATTAAGAAGTGGTAGTAAGAATACACAGAAGACTTAGGAAAAAAAGCAATGATTGGGATAACCATGATGGTGTGATCCCTCACTAGAGCCATACATCCTGGGAATGTGAAGTCAAGTGGGCCTTAGGAAGAATTACTGCAAGCAAAGCTAGTGGAGCTGAGAGGATTCCAGCTGAACTATTTAAAATCCTAAGAGATGATGCTGTTTAAGTGCTGAACTCAATATGTCAGCAAATTTGGAAAACTTAGCCATGGCCACAGGACTGGAAAATGTCAGTTTTCATTCCAATCCCAAAGAAGGGCAATGCCAAAGAATGTTCAAACTACAGGACAATTGTACTTATTTAGCATGCTAGTAAGGTTATGTTAAAAATCCTTCAATCCAAGCTTCAACAGTATATGAACCAAGAACTTCCAGATGTACAACTGGGTTTAGAAAAGGCAGAGGAGCCAGAGTTCACATTGCCAACATTCATCAGATCATAGAGAAAGCAAAGAAATACCAGAAAAAATCTCTTTCTGTTCCATAGACTGTACTAAAGCCTTTGACTAAGTGGATCACAACAAATTGTAGAAAATGATTTAAAAGATGGAAATACCAGACCTTCTTACCTGTCTTCTGAGAAACCTATATGCAAGTTAAGAAGAAGCAGTTAGAACTTGACATGGAACAATGGACTGGTTCAAAATTTGGAAAGGGGTTCAACAAGGCTATATATTATCATCCTGTTTATTTAACTTATATGGAGAAAATATCATGTGAAATTGAAAGGCTGGATGAATCACATGGTGGAACCAAGCTTGCTGTAGAAATATCAACAACCTCAGATATGCAGATGATACCACTCTAATGGCAGAAAGTGAAGAGGAACTAAAGAACCTCTTAATGAAGGTGAAAGAGAAGAGTGAAAAAGCTGGCTTAAAACTCAACACTCAAAAACTAAGATCATGGCATCTGGTCCCATCACTTCATGGAAAATAGAAGTGTGAAAAGTGGAAAAAGTGACAGATTTTATTTGCTTGGTCTCCAGAGTTACTGGGGATGGTGACTGCAGTCATGAAATTAAAAGATGGTTGCTTCTTGGAAGGAAAGCTAGGACAAAGTTATACAGCATAATAAAAGGCAAAGAGCTCGCTTTGCTGACAGAGGTCTGTATAGTGAAAGCTATGGTTTTTCAAGTAGTCATGTATAGATGTGAGAGTTGGACCATGAAGGAGGCTGAGTGCCAAAGAATTGATGCTTTTGGATTGTGGTGATGGAGAAGACTTTTGAGATTCCCTCCTTGGACTGTAAGGAGATCAAACCAGTCAATCCTAAAGGAAATCAGCCCTGAATATTCATTGGATGGACTGATGTTGAAGCTGAAGCTCCAATACTTTGGCTACCTGATGCAAAGTGCTGACTCACTGGAAAAGGCCACGGTGCTGGGAAAGATTGAAGGCAAAGGAAAAAAGGGAAACAGAGGATGAGATAGTTAGATAGCATCACTGCTGCTGCTGCTGCTAAGTCACTTCAGTCGTGTCTGACTCAGTGTGACCCCATAGACAGCAGCCCACCAGGCTCCCCCGTCCCTGGGATTCTCCAGGCAAGAATGCTGGAAGTGGGTTGCCGTTTGCTTCTCCAATGCATGAAAGTGAAAAGTGAAAGTGAAGTCGCCTAGTCATGTCTGACTCCTAGTGACCCCATGGACTGTGGCCTACCAGGCTCCTCTGTTCATGGGATTTTCCAGGCAAGAATACTGAAGTGGGTTGCCATTGCCTTCTCTGTAGATAGCATCACTGACTCAATGGAAATGAATTAGAGCAAACTCCGGGAGATAGTGAAGGACAGGGAAGCCTGGAGTGCTACAGTCCATAAGGTTGCAAAGAGTCAACAGAACAACAGTAACAGCACATGAATGAAGTCTCTTTTGTATTTGGTTGGGGTGGGCAGTCTCTAAAACAGTCCCCAATAATACATACTTTGTAATTCTTACTGCTGTGAAACCCCTTCTCTGAAGGAGTGGATGTAGAGATTGAGTGTGGGCTGGATGTAGAGATTGATTCCAAAGAATAACATTTGATCAAAATAAAGAGATGCCACATACAAGATTAGATTATGATAGACTCAGGCTTCTATTTCACTCATTCTCACTTGCTCTCCACTTGCTCTGATGGAAGCCAGCTGCCATGTTGTAAAACACCTAATGAACAGGCCCTTGGCCTCCAGCCAACAACCAGAAAGAACTGAGTCTCTTAGTCCTACAGTCTTCAAAAAAGTGAATCCTGCTAACAACCCAAGAGTGAGCTTTGAAGAAAATTCTGCTCCAGTTGAAATGCAAGATGGCAATGGTCCTGGCTAAAAACATAATCAAAACCCTGTTAGAGACCATGAGCTTGAGGACAGATACATATACCATAGAGTTCATATTAGCACTATTTACCAAGACATGGAAGCAACCTAAATGTACATTGGCAGATAAATGGATAAAGGAGATGAAGTATAGTTATATGCAAAGGACTATTACTTGGACATTAAAAACAATAAAGTAATCCCATTTGAAACAACATGGATGGACCTAGGGATTATTATAATAAGTGAAGTAAGTCAGACAGAGGAAGACAAATATCATGATATTACTTCTATGTGGGATCTAAACAAATGCTACAAATGAATTTATTTACAAAGTAGAAACAGAGTCTCAGACAAAGAAGACATGATATTGAAAAGGAAAAATGGAAGGGGGAAGGGATAAATTAGAAGTTTGAAACTAACAGATATACACTACTATATATAAAATATAAAATCAACAAGGACTAGCACAGTGAACCATATTCAATATTTTGGAATAACCTATAATGGAAAGGAATCTTGGAAAATATTATACATATGTAATATATATATTAAGATAGCACATATATACAAATCACTTTGCTGTACACCTGAAACTAACACAACATTGTAAATCAACTGTACTTCAGTAAAATAAAGAAGCTTTATCCAAATTCCTGACCCACAGAAACCATGAGATAATAAATGTTTACTGTTTTCAGATGCTAGATTTCAGGTTAATTTGTTGAACATAAATAGGTGTCTAATATACTTTCACTAGTTAGCATTTTAGGAATTGGGGAGAAGGTAGAAGAGACCTTAATAATTTATTTTTAACTAAAGTCTCACCTGATAATCAGATTTTTTTCTGTGGTTCTTATTTTAATTTTGCTTTAAATATCTAACACCATTGTTTTGTTTTAGTAATCTCAGTCTAGTAATTGTCATTAGATTTATATTTATGATGGAAAACCTTGGAAGTGATCATTTTGAAGATAAATTCTCACTGTGCTATAATCTTTTCATCATCTTCACCATCATCATCCCATGTCAAACATACTGCATGTCAGGACCTGTTTTAGGTATTTTACAATCATTAATCCTCACAGCAACCCAATGAAGTAAGCACATTTTTGTAATCTTCATTTTATAATATAGGAAACTGAGGCAAAGAAAATATGTAACTGGAGCCAGGGCACACTGATAGTCAGCAGCAGAATCAGGGTACAAATAAGGTCATTAGATTCCAGAGTATGAGATCCTGGCCAGTCTGTGAGTCTAAGTCTCTCAGCCTGTTCAAAATCAGAGAGAGAGGGAAAGTGTGGAGATTATAGTGATATTGCTCTCAGAACATTGAAAGAAGTTGAGTTTATTCTTTAATAACTATTAATATTGATAGCTTATGGCTTTCTTGTGACTCACTTTTCTTTCTCTCTGAAATGTTGCAGAGTAGCAAAACATTGAAATTATATTCTATGATAAAATTTATTATTAATGTTATGATTCTTCTACTCAGAATCAATAGATTAATACTATCTTTCTCCAGTGTCCAGGATTGTGTGTGTTCTGAGGAAAGAGACTGATAATCACTGTGGAATGATGAAATACCTGATAATGAAGAAAGTGATGAAAAAGAAGATGATGGCTATTTCTCTATGAATAAGCCCTCTCTTTACGTTATATAATTTAATCTTTCTACAATTGAGAAAATAGGTGTATCTTGGGGTGAGAATATAAACAGTAATTTCCTTAGGGCTAGATTTTAGAGAATTTTGACTACGAGACTGAAGAATTTAAATAATATTTTAAAAGTACTAGGAAAAGCTTCTGAGTTACTATGTTGAGAAAAGTCATTATAGTAATCTGTATATCACATTCTGAAGTTAAATTTTTTAAAAATTAAAAGACATCAAGTCCATCTACTCACCTGCTCTGAGCCTCTTGATTTAGAACAAAATCAAAATTAAAAAACAAACAAAAAAAGACAAACCTACTACTCACATGATTCAAACCTCCAGAGGTTTTTACCTTGCCTTCCTTCAGAGTAAAGTTTATCAAATCTTCTCTACATATAGACAATATCCTAGCTCAGAGATAATAATTTCACCTGTGTATTCATATGTTTGCTGACCTACAACATGCATGCTTTGCTTGTGTTTGCTTAAAATTTTTGGAATATTTTACAGACATTATTCACCTCATCATATCTGACAAGTTCAAAAACAGCAGGAAGGCTGATACTTGAAGAGGCATATTAGACAAATACACATTGGCTGACTCTGTATTGTGTGCTTGTGAACCAATGCATTTTCCTCAGTAGTACCTGATTCTATTAATAATTTATTTTAGATAGAAGACTCCTGAGGGTTAAGTGGGCAGATTTGCCAACAAGACTTCAAAGCCATCCAAGACAGCACTTTGTCTTGTAACATTGCTCTGATTGTAAAAATTTATTATCAATATTTAATAGTTTTTTTTTATTTAATAGTTTTATATGGTTTTCAGATTCAAATTCAATATTCCTAATGTGATCTGATCAGTACAGGGTATAGTAAAAGTATTTCTTCTGAACTGTATACTTTATACTTACATGTTTTGTTTTGTTATTGCTTTTTTAAAATTTAAGTAGAGTTGACTTACAATGTTGTGTCAATCTCTGCTGTACAGCTAACTGGCTCAGTTATATATAATATATATAACATTTTCATTATGTCTTATCATAGGATATTGAATATATCTCCATCTACTATACATTAGGGCCTGGTTCTTTATCCATTATAATATAATAATTTGCATCTGCTAACCCCAAACTTCCAGTCCATCACTCTCCCTCCCTCACTCTTGACAACCACAACACTGTTTCTGCTTTGTAGACAGGTTCATTTGTGGCATATTTTAGATTCCACATAAAAGTGATATTATATGGTATTTGTCTTTCTGATTTATTTCACTTAGTATGATAATCTCTAGTTTAATTCATGTTGCAGCAAATGGCATTATTTCTCCAAAGCATTCATACAGATGGCCAACAGGCACATGAAAAGATGTCAAATATCACTAGTTACTCAGTTCAGTTCAGTTCAGTTCAGTCGCTCAGTTGTGTCTGACTCTGCGACCCCATGAATCGCAGCACGCCAGGCCTCCCTGTCCATCACCAACTCCCGGAGTTCACTCAGACTCATGTCCATCGAGTCAGTGATGCCATCCAGCCATCTCATCCTCTGTCGTCCCCTTTTCCTCCTGCCCTCAATCCCTCCCAGGGTCAGAGTCTTTTCCAATGAGTCAACTCTTCGCATGAGGTGGCCAAAGTACTGGAGTTTCAGCTTTAGCATCATTCCTTCCAAAGAAATCCCAGCGTTGATCTCCTTCAGAATGGACTGGTTGGATCTCCTTGCGGTCCAAGGGACTCTCAAGAGTCTTCTCCAACACCACAGTTCAAAAGCATCAATTCTTTGGTGCTCAGCTTTCTTCACAGTCCAACTCTCACATCCATACATGACCACTGGAAAAACCATAGCCTTGACTACACAGACCTTAGTCAGCAAAGTAATGTCTCTGCTTTTGAATATACTATCTAGGTTGGTCATAACTTTTCTTCCAAGGAGTAAGTGTCTTTGAATTTCATGGCTGCAGTCACCATCTGCAGTGATTTTGGAGCCCCCCAAAAATAAAGTCTGACACTGTTTCCACTGTTTCCCCATTTCCAGAAATGAAAATCAAAACTACAATGGGGTACTGTGTCACATCAGTCAGAATGACCATCATTAAAAGGTCTAGAAATAACACATGCTGGAGAGGGTGTGAAGAAAAGGGAATCTTCCTACACTGTTGGTGGGAAAGTAAGTTGGTATAGCCACTATAGAAAACAGTATGGAGGTTCCTCAGAAAACTAAAAATACAACTACCGTATGATCGAGCAATCTCACTCCTGGGAATATATCCAGATGAAACTATAATTCAAAAAGATAATACACTCCTATGTTCATAGCAGCAACTATAGAGAATTGCTAAGACACAGAAACAATCTAAATGTCCATGACAAATAAGTGGATAAAGAAGATGTGTACATATGTACAGTGGACTACTATTCAGCTGTACTTATAATTTTAGGAGCACAGCCTTGTCTAACTCAATGAAACAAAGCCATGCCCATGGGGCAACCCAAGATGGGTGGGTCATGGTGGGGAGGTCTGACAGAATGTGGTCCAGTGGAGAAGGGAATGGCAAACCACTTTAGTATTCTTGCCTTGAGAACCCCATGAGCAGTATGAAAAGGCAAAATGATAGGATACTGAAAGACGTACTCCCCAGGTCAGTAGGTGAACAATATGCTACTGGAGGTCTGGAAAATGACTCCAGAAAGAATGAAGGGATGGAGCCAAATCAAAAACAATATGCAGCTGTGGATGTGACTAGTGATAGAAGCAAGGTCCAATGCTGTAAAGAGCAATATTGCATAGGAACCTGGAATGTCAGGTCCATGAATCAAGGCAAATTGGAAGTGGTCAAACAGGAGATAGCAAGAATGAATATTGACATTCTAGGCATCAGCAAACTAAAATGGACTGGAATGGGTGAATTTAACTCAGATGACCATTATATCTACTATTGCGGGCAGGAATCCCTTAGAAGAAATGGAGTAGCCATCATGGTCAACAAAAGAGTCCGAAATGCAGTACTTGGATGCAATCTCAAAAACGACAGAATGATCTCTGTTCATATCCAAGGCAAATCATTCAATATCACAGTTATCCAAGTCTATGCCCCAACCAGTAACGCTGAAGAAGCTGAAGTTGAACGGTTGTATGAAGACCTACAAGACCTTTTAGAACTAACACCCAAAAAATATGTCCTTTTCATTATAGGGGAATGGAATGCAAAAGTAGGAAGTAAAGAAACACCTGGAGTAACAGGCAAATTTGGCCTTGGAATGTGGAAAGAAGCAGGGCAAAGACAAATAGAGTTTTGCCAAGATAATGCACTGGTCATAGCAAACACCCTCTTCCAACAACACAAGAGAAGACTCTACACATGGACATCACCAGATGGTCAACACCAAAATCAGATTGATTATATTATTTGAGGCCAAAGATGGAGAAGCTCTATACAGTCAACAACAAAAAAAAAGACCAGGAGCTGACTGTGGCTCAGACCATGAACTCCTTATTACCAAATTCAGTTTCAAATTTAATAAAGTGGGGAAAACCGCTAGACCATTCAGGTATGACCTAAATCAAATCCCTTATCATTATAAAGTGGAAGTGAGAAATAGATTTAAGGGACTAGATCTGGTACATAGAGTGTCTGATGAACTATGGAATGAGGTTTGTGACATTGTATAGGAGACAAGGATCAAGACCATCCCCATGGAAAAGAAATGCAAAAAAGCAAAATGGCTATCTGGGGAGGCCTTACAAATAGCTGTGAAAAGAAGAGAAGTGAAAAACCAAGGAGAAAAGGAAAGATATAAGCATCTGAATGCAGAGTTCCAAAGAATAGCAAGAAGAGATAAGAAAGCCTTCTCAGCGATCAATGCAAAGAAATAGAGGAAAACAACAGAATGGGAAAGACTAGAGATCTCTTCAAAAATTAGTGATACCAAGGGAACATTTCATGCAAAGATGGGCTCGATAAAGGACAGAAATGGTCTGGACCTAACAGAAGCAGAAGATATCAAGAAGAGGTGGCAAGAATACACAGAAGAAGTGTACAAAAAGTATCTTCATGACCCGGATAATCACGATGGTGTGGCCACTCATCTAGAGGCAGACATCCTGGAATGTGAAGTCAAGTGCGCCTTAGAAAGCATCACTACAAAGCTGGCGGAGGTGATGGAATTCCAGCTGAGCTATTTCAAATCCTGAAAGATGATGCTGTGAAAGTGCTGCACTCAATATGCCAGCAAATTTGGAAAACTCAGCAGTGGCCACAGGACTGGAAAAAGTCAGTTTTCATTACAATCCCAAAGAAAGGCAATGTCAAAAATGCTCAAACTACCACACAATTGCACTCATCTCACATGCTAGTAAAGTAATGCTCAAAATTCTCCAAGCCAGGCTTCAGCAATACACGAAACATGAACTTCCAGATGTTCAAGCTGGTTTTAGAAAAGGCAGAGGAACCAGAGATCAAATGGCCAACATCCGCTGGATCATCGAAAAAACAAGAGAGTTCCATAAACACATCTATTTCTGCTTTATTGACTATGCCAAAGCCTTTGACTGTGTGGATCACAATAAACTGTGGAAAATTCTGAGAGAGATTGGAATCCCAGACCACATAACCTGCCTCTTGAGAAATCTGTATGCAGGCCAGGAAGCAACAGTTAGAACTGGACATGGAACAACAGACTGTTTCCAAATAGGAAAAGGAGTACGTCAAGGCTGTATATTGTCACCCTGCTTATTTAACTTCTATGCAGAGTACATCATGAGAAACGCTGGACTGGAAGAAATACAAGCTGGAATCAAGATTGCCAGGAGAAATATGAATAACCTCAGATATGCAGATAACACCACCCTTATGGCAGAATGTGAAGAGGAGCTAAAAAGCCTCTTGATGAAAGTAAAAGAGGAGAGTGAAGAAGTTGGCTTAAAGCTCAACATTTGAGAAACGAAGATCATGGCATCCGGTCCCATCACTCCATGGGAAATAGTTGGGGAGACAGTGGAAATAGTGTCAGACTTTATTTTTGGGTGCTCCAAAATCACTGCAGATGGTGACTGCAGCCATGAATTAAAAGACGCTTACTCCTTGGAAGAAAAGTTATGACCAACCTAAATAGCATATTCAAAAGCAGAGACATTACTTTGCCGACTAAGGTCCGCCTAATCAAGGCTATGGTTTTTCCTGTGGTCATGTATGGATGTGAGAGTTGGACTGTGAAGAAAGCTGAGCACCAAAGAATTGATGCTTTTGAACTGTGGTGTTGGAGAAGACTCTTGAGAGTCCCTTGGACTGCAAGGAGATCCAACCAGTCCATTCTGAAGGAGATCAACCCTGGGATTTCTTTGGAAGGAATGATGCTAAAGCTGAAACTCCAGTACTTTGGCCACCTCATGCGAAGAGTTGACTCATTGGAAAAGACTCAGATGCTGGGAGGGATTGGGAGCAGGAGAAGAAGGGGACCACCGAGGATGAGATGGCTGGATGGCATCACTGACTCGATGGACGTGAGTCTGAGTGAACTCCGGGAGTTGGTGATGGACAGGGAGGCTTGGCGTGCTGAGATTCATGGGGTCGCAAAGAGTCGGACAGAACTGAGCGACTGAACTGAACTAAACTATAATTTTAAAGAGTTAGATATATTTTGATTCCCATTGATTCACCATCAATACTTTGTGATTTTTCCATTGGTGTCCAAGTTATTCTAGTTCTGTATTTTATTATTGATATCCAATTGTATTCTATGGATTTGAGTATAATTATAAGCTAACATTTAGAATTATATCAATAAAAATTTTAAAGTTGTATTTGGAGTGAAAATATAAAGCTTTAAAAAAAATGATACAAAACTCAACCACACAGCTTATTCTGAACTCCTGGTAGTTAAAAAAAGAAGGGATCCTAGGATTCTAGAAGTGGTTCAGCTCAGAACTCAAGAATAACTCTATCTATAGTGTTCCCAGTTGGTTCTCAGTAAGTTCTGTCTGAATATTAAGAAATGTATTGACTATTAGCACAAATTTGTTTTTGATAACTTTAAGATAAAGAGAACAGGCCCCATGAGGAGACAGAGGATGGGGAAGTTTAGTGTTGATATTGAGTGAAGTGGCAGTCTAGGAGGCTAGGCCCGGGGAGGAGGGGTGAAGGCCACATGTCTTTTGCTTGCACAGATGGCAGTTGAGTGGTGACATCTAAAAAGGTAATAGAGAGTGGCAGTTTTCATACAACAAATTTTAATATTCAGACATCTCATTGACACGTTCTGATTTTTCACTTGGTCTAAGTTGCTAGTGGAGAGACATCCCCAGTAGACCAGAGGCTAAGACTTTTTGCTCCCAATGCAGGATCCTAGGTATAAATGCTGGTTAAGGAATTGGATCCCAGATGCTGCAACTAGAAATCTGCATGCCACAACTAAAGATCCTGCATGTCACAACGAAGATTAAAGATCCTGAGTGCTGCAACTAAGATCTCACATAGCCAGATCAATAAGTTACTTAGTTAAAAAAAAAAATTGGAAAAACAAAAAATTGGTTTAATCTATTTATTTGGATGATTCATGAATATTTTCCTCACTGAATCTACTTTGAGAGCTAACTTCATTATTGTCTTGGAGAATTAGAACAACCACCATCTTATATTTTATCTTTAAAGCTTCTGAGATATATTCTTAATTTTGCCATATCATTCCTTACTCTCAGTCACCAAACATTTTGAAGTTGATGTAAATTTGATCTTGTAACTCATCCATTACTCCTGTGGCTGATGGTGACAGCCGTCAGTTTAATGATAATAGTTATCCATTGCCATAATTAAGGTGATCACTTAATACATCAAATTAGAAGATGTCATGGCTGGGCACACAACATCACCCATTACACTTGAAGATGAGTCAATGCATTAAATGCTTCTCAATAAAACAACAGCGTACGCCTTCAGGACTTATTTTCAGAGGGATCTTAAATAACATCATAAAGTAGGACTCTCCCCTGCTCTAATGTTGGCCATTATGGCCAAATGCAAGCTCCCGTACATCATTCATATCACGAAGGCAGCTTCACAGCTTTATGTGTGTGGCTACAGAGTATGAAGCCATTTTCAGGCCTGGCTCAGTTGCTCCCCACTCACTCCCTAGAACCTTTTCAAGAATGATCTTTCTTTCTATTGGCCTGCTGAAACTTTCCTCCTATAACACTGTGAACAATCTCTTCCAATAGGTGCTCTTTTTAAACTGATAAAGCCCTTTAGAAACACTGTCATAAAAAGAATCAGAATTCAGTTATTTTTATTTTCTTCTGCAATTTTCTTGGGACATGTGTCAGCATATCTTGACTCGGTTGTCTTTAACTGAGCGCTTGTTGGATGTTTCCTACAGAAATAATTTCAATAGCTCCTGAAAACCAGTATCCATGTCACTTATATTGTATCTCTACTAAATCTAGCACTAATTTCTCTCATTACGTTTTAATTTTTCAAATCTCAGAACCAATCACAGGATGATTCTCTCAATATATTTTGATGAGAAGTTGGAATGAGATGGATAGTTTTGCTTCTTTATTGAAATACTCCAGGGATGACAGCAGAGAGTTTATTGGTACTGACTATCTGCAAAGATCAAGTGCCCAAACTTGTTAAAATTAACTTCATCAGAATTTTCCCTGAAATTCAAAGTTCCTTTCTTAAATTCCATTTAGCCATTTCCTGATTTATTTAAACACTTTTTCATTCATTTATTTGGCATTTAACCAGGATTTATTAATTCCTTCTATGTACCAGATGCTGTAGAGGAAGTATAGAGTTCAATTAGATTAGTCCGTGTTGTGGAAATTTGTAATTCCTCTGGGTTGATTACTTTCAGTCAAGGGAAGCAGTCATTTGTACTGATAACTATAATATATTGTAATGTGTACTATCTTAGAGGCTAGTTAGTAACTGTAAATACACAGACCACACACAAATATTAATTCTGCACATGAACTTAAAGAAATATTTCAAAGAAGTGGTAATCATTTATTTTGAATGTTAGTCAAACAGTGAGTTTTCCAGATAGATGAAGTTACAAAGAGTTCACCATGTTTGGGAAAATAAATAGAGTGTGGGGGAAGTTTAGATATACAATGCATCCAGAAGAGAGGAAATGTTCCATGCATGGCTCAGAAAGGAGGCTGGGACCAGCGAAGCAAGGGTCCTACAGGTTGTACTGAGTCATTTAGGAGGTCATCCTATAGGCACTTTACCTTCAGAGTACAGCATTTTTGTCTATGCATGAGTTCATTTGTTCTCTTGAAACAAAGTACTATAGAATTGTTAGCTTGAAAAAGTTTTATGTTTTAAAAAATATATGTACCAAGTTTGCTGTATTTTTCTGTAATAGCTATTTTCAGTAGTATTCTATCTAGATGAATTTTTTAAAAAAACAAGCTAAAATACAACCCTTAAAAAAGATGTTTTAAAGCTAAAAGTAAAACTAATTCTTTCAACATGGAAAAGATAAAAAAATGGAAATATTTTAATTGTCATGTGATTTTTATATCTAATATATATATATAATACATATATATATGCACAAACTATACATTTTGTTTTTCAAAACTGCCCTCTCAGAGAATGTGGAAATAGAATTTTGAACCTATGTAAAAGTAATAGAAGTGTTCAAGCTTTTTCAACAACTAAGTATAATAAGGGAAATTTGCCTAGTGAATTTCAATAGCAATAAGAAACTTGAATAATAGGTGGAAAAGATTGTAAAATGTGGTTCATGACATGAACCATTGAACCAGTTTTTCCACTTAATTTTTCCTTTTTATCATGAAGTAAATTTTCAGATATGCAATCATTAAAATCAAATATCACAATATATTGGGCTTAGAACCGTATCTTAAATTTGAAATAGTTTACTAGGTTAAATGAAAACTTTCAGAAACAGTAAATCATTTATAATAATATATATCATTCAAGATTATATATGTATATGAATCATGTTCTATTAGTAACAAGTTTTTACTTTTAAAAAGTGAATCCATAATATGTTTCTTTTAAAATGTCAATTCTGAGGTAATAAATATTTTAACAGAGGTAATAAACATATTATGTCAAATAAGGTAAACATAAAAATGAGATAATTCTAATATATAATAAATGGCTTAAAATTTATAAATCAGCATATGTCTGAATATGTATATAAATTTAAATCATTATGTGTATGAATTCTGGGTATTCATGACAACAATCTTGCATAAATAAACCTGTATAAATAAAAATGTTTGGATGTGTTTCTGTGGAGAATAGGAACCATCTGTGTTTCCTACAAAGGATCTGGTGCAGACTAGGATAAAATGTAACCTCTGATCCATGAAATACTCTATCCCTTGGTCCATAAGTGACTTAATTCCTTTTATAAGTTTTTAAGATATATAATTAGATATTTTTAAAATGTTATAATTATTTCTCAACCCAGCACCCCAAGCAAACGCTAGGACCTTGACAATAACCTGCATTGAATCATATTCCTTCTACCGCTCTGACTCCTCACACCCATGGGGCTCACATCCTAAATCTTGGGTTTATCTTTCCCATATTTTCTTTGCAATGTAGTTTTATTTTAAATTATATTTTAACTTTAGAATTCAACATTTTCTTTCTTTGTTTTTAATTTTAGAAAGAAGATATCACAATTATGATTTTTTGGGGGATTTACTTTTTCTCATTTACATTGTACCACCGAAGTCCATGTCACTGCATGCCTCTGTGGTTCATTTCCTTTGACTGTAGAAATATTACATTGTTGAGTATGCCACAGTTTTTCATTTACTCTCCCAATAATAGGTATTTATGCAACTTTATGTTTCTTCTATGGTGATCAGTAACTCTAAAGACATTTGTGTACGTTTCCTGATTAACTTAGCAAGCATTTCTCTAGAATACATATAATGCTGGATTAGAGCATTTATGAAGAATCCATTTTAGGAAGTGTTTTCCAAGGTGTTTTCTATGGTGGTTGAACATATTGCTCTGTCAGGGATTTTCCCACAAGAGATTTCAGACAATATTTATGTGTTTTGGACAATTAACTCTGGTAACAATGTTAGGGGTGATATGTATGGAAACAGAATTTGGGAGGTTCTGAGGGGATCATGCCCTTAATCATTTCAGTTGTGTATACATTTTTAAGAAAACTATACTTTTTAAATTAACTACAAGATATGTATCAAAAACTGTGTACTGACATTCAAAACCATGTTTGAGAAAAATCACTTTTGTCACCACATCCAAGACCACTGACACACAAAAATAAAAATTCTGGAGACATTGCTATTGAAGGCAAATGATAGCAAATGGCTTTATTATTTCTGTTCCTATCTCCACACCTCCTCCCCAAGTCACACATAATCACAGTATCATAGAGATTAATGCCATAATATTTAATTTTTGTCTAGTAATCTACATTCATATGGCTCTCATATGGTAAAATGTAGAAGAATTTTCAAATTTCTTCAAGCTTCCTTTGACATAATATAGAAAAAGAAGAGATGTGTCTTTTCCCCCACTATTGCTTGTTTCTCTTTTGTTATAGTTCTAAACTCTGGCAAAATCCTTAAACTCATATCCAACCCCTCTGCAAATTTGTTGATTCTCCCTTTAAAATATATCTCAAATCATATGATTCCATAGCTCTCCAGTACTAGCTCATTGGTCCAAGTCAACATCTCCTATATGGATTAGTGGATTAGTGATAACCCTGCTTATAACCTGTGTGCCACAGATTCTTCTCAACCAGGCCACTTGATCTTCAAAAGCATGAGTCTGATGATGCCACTTCTCTTCTAAAACACCTCCATGAGATTTCATCTCCTTTAGCATAAAATCCTAACTTCATACCATGTACCATGACTTTAAAAGATACTCCCTGCTACAGCCTTGGATTAACTCTGATTGTACAATATTTCCTGTCACTCACCACTGTCTTTCTCCCCTGTTGTCACATTGGTTTTCTTGCTTTTCCTCAAATGGAAAACAATAATTCTGCCTCAGCATGCATGAGTTCTTTTACTCTCAACATTCTTTCTCCAAATATTGACATACTGCTCTTTTTTCACATACTAACATACGTCCCTCACTTTAAGGATGTTTCCACTCAAATTTTTCATCTCTTGAAGCTTTATATTTTTATCCTTTCAGAAATGAAACTATCTATCATATCACCTCATTTTTATTGTCATCAAAGAATCTACCAGTCCCAGAGAAAGATGATAAATATATTTGTTTGTCTCTCCCCTCTCATTCTCCCCTACTTGAAGGTGAAATCCCTGAGGTATGGGATTGTTTTGTCCTGCTCAGTACTGTATCCCCTGCACACACTGCAGTGTTAAACACAAGGGGTGGATTTCCAAATAAGTGGCTTGAATAAATAAACTAGAGTCTAATTTAGGGAGTTGGTGATGGACAGGGAGGCCTGGTATGCTGTGGTTCATGGGGTTGCAAAGAGTTGGACACGACTGAGCGACTGAACTGAACTGAACTGAATTTCTATATGTACTTTGTTTTCTTTCTTAAAGATTTTTAAAAATGATTCAACAACACCAAATTTGTGCTAAGCTCAGTTTTTAAAATCCACTTTTTCATATTGGGTATCTGTGTACAAATTCTATGGATAATTGCATTTATAGAAATCGTTAAGCTGAGAAGAAAATTTTAAAAACCACTATAGTATATAATTTTACTAATCACCAGCTAAGATTTCCCTATATTCCCATTTTATAGGTGATGATATTAGATTTTAGGAGGTTTATGTAATATATCCAAATCCACACAGATCTTAATTACTATAGCTCAAATGGGAGTCATATCTGACCCACTGTTAAACCTGTGATCTTCCCAATTATCCTGGTGTATTTAGGTCCTCACTGTATTGAAGTAACTAACTGAATATGGGTATTTCCCTGGTGGCTCAGACAGTAAAGAATCTGCCTGCAATGCAGGAGATTGCATGCTGTTCTGGAGAGGCAACTTCAATTCCTGGGTTGAAAAGATCCCCTGGAGAACAAAATGGCAATCCGTTTCAATATTCTTGTCTGAAGAATCTCATGGACAGAAGAGCCTGGTGGGCTATAATCCATGGAGTCACAAAGAGTCGGACATGACTAAAGCAACTTAACACACAGACACACAATTACATTGAATGTAAGGTGTGCTGACACAGAACCAAGGATAAATTAACTATGTTAAGAAACATAGATGATATAATCATTCCTTTCAAGGAATTCCTTGAAGAGCTGTTTTTAAATTGACTATTGAAGTAGAGGGACATGAAATATTCTTTGGCAAATGAGGTGTAATAGGGTCTGTTATACAACAAGCATCATGTAGTGCATAAGGGAATGAGGGCAGAATGGTCAGTGGGCAATTGGAACCTTCTCCCCAAACTTCAGTACTATAGATACGTCAAGCTATTTCCCACATCAAGAACATTTATCTATAGGTGAAGAAGAGAATGGGAGTCTGTGATCCTTCAGCCAGAGAGGTCTCTCCTGCTCCACGTGATGCTGATGTCTGTTCACTTAAGCCTATTGTTTTATGGAAAAGAAGCTCCGTGGTGGCTCAGTGGTAAAATTCACTTGCCAAATCAGGAGATGCAGGTTTAATCCCTGGGTCTAGAAGATCCCCTGAAGAAAGAAATGGTAACCTAGGTATTCTTGCCTGGGAAATCCCATGGACAGAGGAGCCTAGTGGACTACAATCCATGGAGTCACAAAAGAATTGGACATGATTTAGCGAGTAAACAAATAACAACAAAAATTGTGGAAAAGATAGAAAGGAGGAGTGATAGTGATGATAAAAGGAGCTCTAGCTCACTAAATGGGGCATTGTCATATTTCACCTGAAGCAATAAATGTAGGAAGATTTTCTGTCAGTGCAAAAGAGCTGCTAAATAAATGAATTCCCATAAAAATAAAATTCAGATTCCTTACTGTGAAAGCCATGTATAAAATTAAACTGTAGGCAACAGATAAAACCCAACAATACCACTGTGTATTATCATAAACCACTTAATTGCAAGAAAATAAAATCAGGGAAAATAAACTTGAGGAAGTGCAATTAAGACTAACTTTGAACAAATGAAATTTTATTTCTTTGTTCTAATTAAAGTCAAACAAATAAAAAATAAACAACTGTTGAGATTGCTTGGCTTTAATTAAAAAAATGTTTCAAGCTCTTTTCACTCATGTCCACCTGACATACTTACCTTACAATAAACCTGGCCAAGTGTGAAGAGTTGGCTCCATTTTGGAGAGATTCAGAAAAGTATACTAATAATTAGAGAAGCAATCAAAATTAGTAAACTTGGAAGCTATGCCAAGACTTGAATGAGATACAATGCAATTAAGAAATAAAACTAGGAAGATTTATTGTGAAATATAAATGTTTTAATGCCCATTAAGACTCTTAATGGATAAGCAAGCCTCCAAAGAAGTTGTTCTGATTATTGTTTTGAGATTCTTAAAATATTACTTCTGTTTCTCAGATATGTGTTTTCTGTTTCAATTTTTATTTAATGTGATATGACAACTTAAATCAAAGTAGTGAGCATCCTGATATAATCCTGTAGGAATGTTTTGGGAGTCAGGGGTTGGTCTCTCGATTACACCAGACAGGAAGATGTGTAACTCAAGATTAGATGTACCTACAGATGAACATACTTGGAAGAAATGAAGTAAAGTAGATTAAGATCAGCACCTGAAGATGTGGCGGTAACATGTTTTTAGTTTTTTTTTTTTTTTAATGAATAGTTAACTTAGTTATTTAATAAATAAATAAATAAATAATATTTATTTTTCTAATAAGCACACCAGTAAGGCTACATAAGTAGGCATCTGAGAATATAAATGGTCACTGTCAAGTAGGTATGATGGTGGAACTCTAAGCCTAAACAGGAAATTGATAAATCCAAGTAAAGTTGTATAAGTATGTGTCAGAGAACTTTGTTCACTAGACCTAGGAGCTTGAGCTCAGAGCACACCCATTAAAGGTTATATTATTTGTTTTATAATTGACTTGGTGAACAATCAGGAGCTCTCTGCTCTTGGAATCTGCCTAAGGCAGTGGCTCACAAACTGGTACATGTTGAAATCACTTGGGGACTTAAAGAAATATGAATGCATGCCTTTGACCACAAGACATTCTGATAGAATTAGTATGAGATAAGACAAGGACTAAAATCACTATGGACAGTGACTACAGGTATGAAATTTAAAGACACTTGCTCCTCAGAAGGAAAGCTATGACAAACCTAGACAGTATTAAAGAGCAGAAATATCACTTTTCTGACAAATGTGTGTATAGTTAAAGCTGTGGTTTTTCCAGTAGTCATGTATAAATGTGAAAGTGGGACCATAAAGAAGGCTGAGCACTAAAGAATTGATGCTCTTAAACTGTGATGCTGGAGAAAAATTCTTGAGAGTCCCTTGGACTGTAAGGAGATCAAACAAATCAATACTAAAGGAAATCTATCCTGAATATTCATTGGAAGGACTGATGATGAAGCTGAAGCTCCAATATTTTGGCCACCTGATGTTCCAATCCCAAAGAAAGGCAATGCCAAAGAATGCTCAAACTACCACACAATTGCACTCATCTCACATGCTACTAAAGTAATGCTCAAAATTCTCCAAGCCAGGCTTCAGAAATATGTGAACCATGAACTTCTAGATGTTCAAGCTGGTTTTAGAAAAGGCGGAAGAACCAGAGATCAAATGGCCAACATCCGCTGGATCATGGAAAAAGCAAGAGAGTTCCAGAAAAACATCTATTTCTGCTTTATTGACTATGCCAAAGCCTTTGACTGTGTGGATCACAATAAACTGTGGAAAATTCTGAAGGAGATGGGAATACCAGACCACCTGACCTGCCTCTGGAGAAACCTATATGCAGGTCAGGAAGCAACAGTTAGAACTGGACATGGAACAACAGACTGGTTCCAAATAGTGAAAGGAGTACGTCAAGGTTTTATATTGTCACCCTGCTTATTTAACTTCTATGCAGAGTACATCATGAGAAATGCTGGGCTGGAAGAAACACAAGCTGGAATCAAGATTGCTGGGGGAAATCTCAATAACCTCAGATATGCAGATAACACCACCCTTATGGCAGAAAGTGAAGAGGAACTAAAAAGCCACTTGATGAAAGTGAAAGTGGAAAGTGAAGAAGTTGGCTTAAAGCTCAACATTCAGAAAATGAAGATCATGGCATCTGGTCCCATCACTTCATGGGAAATAGATGGGGAAACCGTGGAAACAGTGTCAGACTTTATTTTGGGGGGGGGCTCCGAAATCACTGCAGAGGGTGACTGTAGCCATGAAATTAAAAGACGCTCACTTGTTGGAAGAAAAGTTATGACCAACCTAGATAGCATATTCAAAAGCAGAGACATTACTTTGCCAACTAAGGTCCGTCTAGTCAAGGCTATGGTTTTTCCAGGGTCATGTATGGATGTGAGATTTGGACTGTGAAGAAAGCTGAGCACAGAAGAATTGATGCTTTTGAACTGTGGTGTTGGAGAAGACTCTTGAGAGTCCCTTGGACTGCAAGGAGATCCAACCAGTCCATTCTGAAGGAGATCAGCCCTGGGTGTTCTTTCGAGGTAATGATGCTAAAGCTGAAACTCCAGTACTTTGGCCACCTCATGCGAAGAGTTGACTCATTGGAAAAGACTTTGATGCTGGGAGGGATTGGGGGCAGGAGGAGAAGGGGACGACAGAGGATGAGATGGCTGGATGGCATTACGGACTCGATGGACGTGAGTCTGCGTGAATCCCGGGAGTTGGTGATGGACAGGGAGGTCTGGCATGCTGCAATTCATGGACTCACAAAGAGTTGGACACGGCTGAGCGACTGAACTAAACTGAACTGAACTGATGAAAAGAGCTGACCCATTGGAAAGGACCCTATTGCTGGGAAACATTGAAGGCAAAAGGAGGAAAAGGTGGCAGGGGGTGAAATGGTTAAATAGCATCACCGACTCAATGGACATGAATTAGAGAAAATTCAGAGAGATAATGGAAGAAAGAGAAACCTGGTGTGCTGCAGTCCATGGGTTTGCAAAGAGTCAGACACAACTTAGTAACTGAACAACAACAAGGCACAGACACTGGGCTTTTAAAAGATTCCCAGAAGATTCTAATAGGAAGTAAAATTTGGGAAGGGATTTGGGGCTGTAAAATTAGCAAGCTCTAGAATTAACTGTGAGTCAGAAATAGTGAGGACTAACTTTCCTATTAAGTACTATGTATGGATTCGATGGACATGAGTCTGAGTGAACTCTGGGAGATGGTGATGAACAGGGAGGCCTGGCGTGCTGTGATTCATGGGGTCGCAAAGAGTTGGACACGACTGAGCGACTGAACTGAACTGAACTGAACTGATGCTATAAATCTTCAATAATTAATACTGTTTGACATTATTCATGAATAGATATACAAATATCAATAGAGAAAAAGTCTAACCACAAATCCAGATATACATACAAATTTAACAACCAATAAATGAGGTCTCACAAATCTGTTCTGAAATGAAATACTAATTATAAAATTGTGTTAGAACTATCAGCTTTTAGGAAGGGTTCAGGGACTATGAGTCACTGTGAGCCATTAGGTTCAGGGACTGTGAGTACCTCTATTTCCGGGAGAGTGCAATATGTGGCCAGCTACTCCTGCTCTAATGGCATATATCATGGGGACAAGGAGGGAAAATTCTTGTTTCAAAAGCCCATGGGCAATGTATGGCCATGGTGGGCCATTTAGAGAAAGAAATTGCTAAGTGTCTGTAAAGGAGTTTTTTTGGGAGGTATTAACAGGAGTTTCTCTTGCAGTGCAATTTGTACAGATTTTAGAACCGTTTGTTGGAGGGGCCTTAATGTAAGGTGGGACAATTTACAAATAATATCATCAATAGGCTTATAAAATCCATCTGCAAACTTTACTTAGAAGCTAAATTTTTAAAAAAGATATTGAACTTATTTGAATGTTGCAGATGCTGAGAGAGGTAATGTTGCAGCAATAGTTAATTCTGACTCCATACTGGATCTGTTTCTTTTATTTTAACCTTTGCTTCTGGTTGTTTTGTTCCCTTAAAGGATACTGTTTATACATAATATCCTGCCTTGGGTGACCCTGCCCCTATGCTTGAATATTAAACTAAAGTGTCTTTGTTCAGGACCATGTCCACCTGTGGATGGGAGGAAGAAAGAAATTAACACATCTCCTCTCTAAGGCTTGCCCTCCTACGAGATATTTGCAAAACGAGAGGCCTTTTTACTTCATTTCCTCACCTCCCCCAGCTCTGTGTTCTATGAAAGATCCTGGCATCCAGACCTCAATAATATGGTTATTTTGAGACATTGGTGTGCCATCTTCTTGGTCAGTGAATTTTTGGGATAAAGTCATATTTCTTGCCTCTACACCTCATCTCTCAGATTTAGTGGCCTGTAATGCAGTGAGTAGAGCAAGCTTGGTTTCAGTAACAGCATTAGCTGTTCTTTGTCATAAGTGTCAGGATATGAGTGGCCCTTGGTTTAGCAAGTAATTTTCCAGAACTCATCTAATGTGCCAGAGCCTTGCACTATGTGTGGGGAAGTAGTTTATTGGCTTTATTTGGTGTGTAAGCTCTTTTATAGTACTTGTATATTCTAAATGAGCATGGCAAATGGATTTTTTCAGAGGAGGATAAAAGCTGTGTGATGCCATACCTGTGTTCTCAGAGAAAGTTGGATGTGGTTAAGATCTTGCCTGGAAAGATTGTGTGTGATCACAAGGCTGTTGCAGTACCTCATGATAAGTCAGGAAAAGGTGTTTAATCTCACACTGAAAGTGAAAGCAAACTGTGACTGAGGGGCTACTGAAATCTGCATGAACAGAATATTTTAGCCAAATCTATAATACATAATATTTATCATTTGCTACTTGGATGAAGTTCAGTTCTATTGAGTTAAATTCAGTTGCTCAGTCATGTCCGACTCTTTGTGACCCCATGAATCACAGCATGCCAGGCCTCCCTGTCCATCACCAACTCCCAGAATTCACTCAAATTCACATCCATCAAGTCAGTGATGCCATCCAGCCATCTCATCCTCTGTTGTCCCCTTCTCCTCCTGCCCCCAATCCCTCCCAGCATCAGAGTCTTTTCCAATGAGTCAACTCTTCACATGAGGTGGCCAAAGGACTGGAGTTTCAGCTTTAGCATCATTCCTTCCAAAGAATACCCAGGGCTGATCTCCTTTAGAATGGACTGGTTGGATCTCCTTGCAGTCCAAGGGACTCTCAAGAGTCTTCTCCAACACCACAGTTCAAAAGCATCAATTCTTCTGTGCTCAGCTTTCTTCACAGTCCAAATCTCACATCCATACATGACCACTGGAAAAACCATAGCCTTGACTAGATGGACCTTTGTTGGCCAATTAATGTCTTTTGAATATGCTATCTAAGTTGGTCATAACTTTTCTTCCAAGGAGTAAGCATCTTTGAATTTCATGGCTGCAATCACTATCTGCAGTGATTTTGGAGCCCCCCCCCCAAAAAAAAAATCAGTTTCCACTGTTTCCCCATATTGTCCCAGCAGTGGCTGGAAGGAGCTACCCCACGCCCAAGGCCAGTGGTAGTGGCTGGGAGGAGCTCCCCTCTGCCTGAGGTCAGGGGCGGCGGCTGAGAGGAGCAACCCCACATCCAAGGAGCGGTGGCTGTGTGGGCACAAGAGGGCCAAGAGGAGCCACTCCACGTTCAAGGTCAAGAGGGGCGGTGGTGAGGAGATACCCCTCATCCAATGTAAGGAGCAGCGGCTGCACTTTGCTGGAGCAGCTGTGAAGAGATACCCCATGTCCTAGGTAAGAGAAATCCAAGTCAGATGGTAGGTGCTGCCAGAGGGCATCAGAGGGCAGACTCACTGAAACCATAATCACAGAAAACTAGTCAATCTAATCACATGGACCACAGCCTGGTCTTACTCAATGAAACTAAGCCATCTCCTGTGGGGCCACCCAAGACAGGCGGGTCATGGTATAGAGGTCTGACAACATGTGGTCCACTGGAGAAGGGAATGGCAAACCATTTAAGTATTCTTGCCTTGAGAACCCCATTAACAGTATGAAAAGGCAAAATGATAAGATACTGAAAGAGGAACTCCCCAGGTCGGCAGGTGCCTAATATGCTACTGGAGATCAGTGGAGAAATAACTCCAGAAAGAATGAAGGGATGGAGCCAAAGCAAAAACAATACCCAGTTGTGGATTAAGTTAGTAATTTTAATAATATAGGTGATATCATAGCATTAAAATTGCAGTAATCTACCATTCATTCTTTCAAGTTTAAGAACAGGCCAAACTGACTATTCAGTGAAAGAGCAGTGAGTGAGGATAATCATTCCTTCACTAAATAGTTCTTGTATAATGAGTTTCAATCTTTGAAAGTCTGTTTTAGTTTACTTTGGACCATATTAACTTGAGGAAGTGGGCTGGTTAATTGGCTTCAGTTTTATCAAGCCAATGTGTAAGTTCCAAAGATTTAATTTAACTTTAAGTCAAAATTTGTTTTATATTATTATTCATTATGTCAGAGCATCCATGCTTACATTGGGATATTTTAGATAATTTTGTGTCCAAAAAAATGCATAACCTGAAAGTTGAGAATTTTGTTTTATTTGGCAGACAAAACTGAGGACTTAAGTCTGGAAAACCACCTCTCAGATAACTCTGATGGACTGCTCTGAAGATGGAAGCGGGGGAGCAGGATGCAAAGAGATTTTTGCAACAAAACCTGGGTAGTTTGAATATCAAAAGATTACTGTTAATTAAAGAAAACCAGACATCTTAAGTTAATTAATTTAGTACTTTTTCCATGTCTATGTATGAAAAGATGCAAGACTCTGGACTCTTTGAAATCATTTCTTTGACATCCACCTTAACTGTCTAGGGCCAGCATCCTATTCTTCTCCCTCAGGTTGCACTGTTGGAGGAGACTGTAGTGGCTGCTGACTTTATGGCCACAAAATCCTTAGTTTGCTGATACGACAGGTGACATTTTTCATTCACATGTTCTATGATCATGGGAAATTGAGGCAGTATGCTTGTTCTGATGGTTAAAGTAAACCATACCTGTCTTTTGTTTAGTGTTTGATAACTCCTTTAAGATACTTCATTAAATTTAGTGGGATATCCAGGTTTAACTCTAATTTGAGCTCCAGCATTGATTAAGGACATGAACACTTACCAATTGATGTATTTTAGGACATATTGAAGTTAATTCAGAGTATATGATATGGAGGCATAAAAGGCAATTGGCACCCTTTTGTCTTTTTGTTGTATAAATTATTTGGGTAAATTTAGGATTTCCAATTGTGTACATTATGAAGATTTGTTTCAGGTTTTTTCCCCCATGGAAGAACAGTGCCTCCTCAAACAAACAAACAAACACATCCCCTTTTCATTTCCTGCATCATTATACTCTTCAGCTTTTTGGTTACTTCTTGTTCATGTCTGTCTTCACATCCTTTCTCTGGGCCTCCAATTCCACTTCAATTTCATTAGTAAGCTCCTTGTGTTGTACAGCAAGGAGTTCAATGAAGCTGTCCTCTTTCAGATCCAGCTTGAAATAAAGATACTGTACTACTGTGCTTTATACAGCACTGTGAAAGCACACAAAACCACAACCACTTGCAGAGGAGTCACACACATGACAATATAGACCAAACATGGGAACTAACTTATGTGCTGGAGAGGTGACCTCACATTTACACCCTTGAAAGTTCACATCTTAAAGGTTCGTATGTAGGAGACTTATTGTACATAGAAAAGCACTAAATGCCTTAACTTGAAATACCTGGGTATTTTTTTAATTAACAGTAATCTTTCAAAGTTCAGACTACCTGGTTTTTGTTGCAAAAAAAGCCTATATATCCTGACTCCTCTCTTACCTCTTTGGAGCAGTGTCTCAGAGCTAAGATACTGTGCCCAGGACTTATGTCCTAGGTTTTGTCCATCAAATAAAGCATAATTCTCAAATTTTAGGTTGTACATTTTTTCAACTGACACTTCCTTTTTTTTTTTTTTTTTGTTACTAGATATACTTTAGGCGAACCTCTCTACTCTGAGATTTATAAGTTTATTCCCTCAGAAAGTCCCAAATCAGTATCATCAGACTTAGGGGTTCCTTCTATCATAATGGGTGAATTAATTCTTGGCTGGGGTAGAGGTATACCATAGGTATTTTACCCCAGAACTCCGAAGATCAGAATCTATTTTGGTGTCAGAGTCACAGGTATTGATAGCAGCAGCAAAGGCAATTTGTGGAGTCCTAGTGAGTCATTCCAGAGAAGGCAATGGCAACCCAGTTCAGTACTCTTGCCTGGAAAATCCCGTGGATGGAGGAGCCTGGTAGGCTGTAGTCCCTGCGGTCGCTGCGAGTCGGACACGGCTGAGTGGCTTCACTTTCACATTTCACTTTCATGCCTTGGAGAAGGAAATGGCAACCCATTCCAGTGTTCTTGCCTGGAGAATCCCAGGGATGGGGGAGCCTGGTGGGCTGCCATCTATGGGGTTGCACAAAGTTAGACACCACTGAAGTGACTTAGCAGCAGCAGCAGCAGTGAGTCGTTTGCTTTAGGGAATGTAGACTTCAACATAATGCATAGTAACATTTCCTCCATGCAAGTGGGTCCACATAGCACATAGGGTATGAGTCTCCCTGAATACTTTATAGAACAGGGGACAATCCTAAATTGAGAAACACAATCAAGGGTCACAAGGTAAAAGCCATTCTCCTGAGCCTAGCACCTGTCACAGCCTGTGCTGGAATTAAATCACAGAATAAATTCAGCTGAGATGTACAACTCAGGGCCACTTTAAGGAAGGCTTCATTCTCCTAGTATTATACAACAGAGGTTCCATAGAACTCAGCAAATGCAGCACAATGTAGCCAAGCTCAAAACACAAACTTCAGGGCAGGCAACAACAGAGCCCAGAGTAAGCAGCAGCTCAAAATAATTGCTCACCTACAGGCAGCAGAGCCAGTTAGCAAACCAAAGCAAGAGAAGAGATCTCTGCTTCTGGTGGTTGTGGTCTAGACATCTTGCTGACATAACCATTATTTTGAACATTTCATGAGAAAAAAATAGATTTCCACCCAGAATTTGGTTTGTGTACCAAAACTCATGATACCACACCACAATGCACTTGGGGGTGACAGAGGATGAGATGGTTGGACGGCATCATCAACTCGATGAACAAGAGTTTGAACAAACTCTGGGAGATAGTGAAGGACAGGGAAGCCTGGCATGCTGCAGTCTATGGGGTCACAAAGAGTCAGACATAACTGAGCAACTGAACAGCAATTTATGCAAGGAAATCTTGAGGGAGCAAGAAGGCAAAAGCATATAATGGCTGCCTTGAGTAAGGCAGAAAGGATAGACTGGGCTTTTAGAGTGGCTATGGGCTGGCATTCTAAACAGGTTTGAGCTTCCCACAGGCACTGAAGGAGGAGACAGGGCAAAACTTCTAATCAGTCTATTCAGATGTAGAACAAAGAAGAATAGGGAGAGGCTTAAAAGCAGTAGTCATTCATCAAAAATGTGTACTTATTACACCCTTTAATGCATTTTAAAATGTTGACTCTTTGAAAATATTACATGTCCAAAAACTACATGAAACCCTCACCTTGTTATTCTCCCCAAATGAAAAGCAACAAGGAATCAGTAGAGACACTTAAAACCATCATTTTCTACTTAAAAGTCCCTTTATATCTACATTATTTTCCTAGGAATCTTTTCGCTTTTTAAAAATAGAATTTGGAGGAACATAACCAGAAATATTCATAGTAGAAACGAATCTTAGAAATTGTGTCTTCTAATATTTTTCTGAAACAGGTATTGGAACTAATTCCAGATATTAGACCAAATGTCCCAAGTGGAGTTTTAAATTAATCTTGTCATAAATAATTATTTTGTTAATTAATTTGGGGGAGGATCTGGAATTAATCTTTGACCTCTGTATCCCAGTAAAGCCAAGACCTTCTGAAAACCTTTCCATGCTTTCCTAATGTGGACTTTATTTTTTATTTAATAAAGTCTTTTCTTCTGGGAAAGAAGTACTGCTGTAAATTTCAGTTCATGTAGATAAAGCTTTGATTCCTCATCTAAGACTTGACAGCAAAGTAAGGACTTGACTTCTGCCTTTATCATGTCATTTACAACTGGGATTTATTCCAAAGATATCATAAGAGATCACTGTTGATGGAAGATTTTTTATTACCTAGAACCTGTATGGGCTTAGATAGACAACAGGCATAATATCACCACATTCCTTTAAGGACAAGTTTTATCCCCCACAACTGTGGGCTTTTCTCATTGGCTTCATCTGGATTATCAACATCTCTCAAAGCCAAAGCATCCCTGAATTGCAACAACTTTTAATAAGTGATTTCCTCCAACTTTTCATTCTTTGATAAGACAGGTAATTCAAATTTGGAGAAGTGCCTGAGAAAAAGGGCCGAACACACATTAGCGAATATAATCATCTTCCCCTTTTTCTTATCTTCTCTTTCTTTAATGTTATGACTAAATAATACCTTAATCCTTTTACATTTTCAGAAAAAGCTCCCTTTCCCCAATTAGTTTAATCAAGTATAATTTTGAGTATTCATTACACACACAAACATAAATGCAGATATCATCCTTTGACTTTGTTTCTCTATCATTTACTACATGGTGTACTCATTACCATGGTGGACAATAAGGGAGAGCTAAGAAGTCTAGTATAGTGGCTTGATAGGTGGTTCTGATTAGTAGCCACATACTTAGGTTTCATATGCTTTACATCAGTGGTTCTCAGATTAAATGTGGATAAGAATCAATTGGAAAGCTTGAAAAAGTAAACATTCCTCAGGTTCATTAATTCTCACCCAGTAGATGTCAATAGGCCCAAAATATTTGCATTTCTAACAAGCTCACCAGTAATTCTGATGCTGTGATTCCAAGAACCACTTATTGAGTAGATCTTTGTTCTATAAGAATATTTCTTCATTGCACACATGGCTCAGATCAGTTCAGTCACTCAGTCGTATCCGACTATTTGCAACCCCACGAATTGCAGCATGCCAGGCCTCCCTGGCAATCACCATCTCCTGGAGTTCACTCAGACTCACGTCCATCGAGTCCATGATGCCATCCAGCCATCCCATCCTCTGTCATCCCCTCTTCCTCCTGCCCCCAATTCCTCCCAGCATCAGAGTCTTTTCCAATGAGTCAACTCTTCGCATGAAGTGGCCAAAGTACTGGAGTTTCAGCTTTAGCATCATTCCTTCCAAAGAATACCCAGGGCTAATCTCCTTTAGAATAGACTGGCTGGATCTCCTTGTAGTCCAAAGGACTCTCAAGAGTCTTCTCTAACACCACAGTTCAAAAGCATCAATTCTTCGGTGTTCAGCTTTCTTCACAGTCCAACTCTCACATCCATACGTGACTACTGGAAAAACCATAGCCTTGACTAGACGGACCTTTGTTGGCAAAGTAATGTCTCTGCTTTTCAATATGTTATCTAGGTTGGTCATAACTTTTCTTCCAAGGAGTAAGCGTCTTTTAATTTCATGGCTGCAGCCACCATCTGCAGTGATTTTAGAGCCCAAAAAATACAGTTGACACTATTTCCACTGGAGTGCCCCATATCTGACACACTGAATCAGACTGGGAGAGGGAACCAGGAATCTATGATAACATGTGAAGTGATTTCTATTTATACTGATGATGTATGAAAATTCTAAATCAGTGGTTCTCATACTTAGCTGTACATTATACTCACCTGGCAATATTTAATAACTTCTGATACCTTGCTTCCATCTGTAGATACTCTGATTAAATTAGTATGAGGTGCAATCAGGGCCATCAGGATTTATAAAATTTCACTAGGTGATAACTAATGTGCAGCGAAATTTGGGAACCACTGCTCTAAACAATATTTAAATCAGGCATCTGGGAAATAAAATTAGAACTTTGTCAAAGAAACTTGCTTATCATAATAACTGAGGAACAACAGCAATGAGAGAAGCCAGAGGTAGTAGAATATCTTCAACAGACTGAGATAACACAACTGATAACCTATTACCTTAATGAAAATAATTTTCAGACAAAAACTGAGAGACTTTATCACCAAAGAGCTCACTAAGGGAATATTAAAAAAAGGACTCTGTTGCATAAGATATGGTGAAAAAGACATTGATAATATCTGGGTAAAATAAAGCAATATTGATTGTTTATAATAACTGATTACTTTGATTGTAAAATAATAAAAATCAATGGAAAAAATAATAGCTGAGAAAGCTTGAAAAATTCCCAAGACATTTTGGAATTCACATTTGGAATAAGCTAAGTCTATTTCATGTCAAAAATTGCCTTGTTTATTCAGGAGTTAAAAAAAAAAAGAAAGAAAGAAAGAAAGAAAGAAACAGTTCTCTTCATGAAGTCCAAAAGCCTCACTCTTAAAAGAAATGCATATTTACTGCTGGCATTTAATGAAATTGGTCTTTTGTACAGAACTTTATTCCACTTTGTTTTAATTGGAATTTTAGTTGACCTTGTGCCTTTTTGGCATAAATCTAAAAGTCACCAAGGACAATTACAACATTGTCACTATAGCCTCAGCATTTCACATTAATTCTCTTAACTTACTGATAGGGACATTCAAATCTTCCAATGATTCACAGCATGCAGAAAAAAAATAAAATACTGGGTGAGATATATATATATATATATATATATATGTATGTATGTATTAGGTTTTATTTTATTTATTTATTTTAAATTTATTTTTTATTTTACTTTACAATTCTGTATTGGTTTTGCCATACATTGACATGAATCCACCATGGGTGTACATGCGTTCCCAAACATGAACCCCCCTCCCACCCGCCTCCCCACAACATCTCTCTGGGTCATCCCCATGTACCAGCCCCAAGCGTGCCGTATCCTGCATCGGACATAGACTGGCAATTCGATTCTTACATGATATTATACATGTTTCAATGCCATTCTCCCAAATCATCTCACCCTCTCCCTCTCCCTCTGAGTCCAAAAGTCCTCTATACACATCTGTGTCTTTTTTGCTGTCTGGCATACAGGGTCATCATTGCCATCTTTCTAAATTCCATATATATGTGTTAGTATACTGTATTGGTGCTTTTCTTTCTGGCTGACTTCACTCTGTATAATCGGCTCCAGTTTCATCCATCTCATCAGAACTGATTCAAATGTGTTCTTTTTAACGGCTGAGTAATACTCCATTGTGTATATGTACCACAGCTTTCTTATCCATTCATCTGCTGATGGACATCTAGGTTGTTTTCATGTCCTGGCTATTATAAACAGTGCTGCGATGAACATTGCGGTACATGTGTCTCTTTCAATTCTGGTTTCCTCGGTGTGTATGCCCAGCAGTGGGATTGCTGGGTCATAAGGCAGTTCTATTTGCAATTTTTTAAGGAATCTCCACACTGTTCTCCATATTGGCTGTACTAGTTTGCATTCCCACCAACAGTGTAAGAGGGTTCCCTTTTCTCCACACCCTCTCCAGCATTTATTGCTTGCAGATTTTTGGATCGCAGACATTCTGACTGGTGTGAAGTGGTACCTCATTGTGGTTTTGATTTGCATTTCTCTAATAATGAGTGATGTTGAGCATCTTTTCATGTGTTTGTTAGCCATCTGTATGTCTTCTTTGGAGAAATGTCTATTTAGTTGGGTGATATATTTTTGAAAATGTGTATATGTTTGTGTGTGTTAGCAGCATGAGGGAATAATACTTAGATTTCAGTCTCCAAACATTATGAAACATTTGAACAACTTAGTAAAGGATATGCAAAATCTCCAGTTTGTGTAGAATTTCTTTTAAATTATTATTTCATTAAAATTAATTATTTTTTAAGAGTTACTTGCATATTTTCTATTTGGAGGAAGGAGAGTGGAAAAAATAAGCTTTGGGTTCCTTCTCCCCTTTGGGTATTTGGGAGTTCTTTTTATCCCTTCCCATACTCACCATGCAGTTGCAGTGCTTCTAGAAATGCTGCTTCTGTCTACCTTTCAGTAACTCCTCATGTTTCAGAGTTCAGAAAATTATGCTGGTATAGACACAGATAGAGATGGATAAGGGTTCTCTCTCATTCTAATTGCTTGATTAAAGTAACATAGTGGAATCCTAATGATTGCAATAAGCTATATCTAGTATCTTAGAGAAAAATAAATTCCTGAACTAATAGCAGGAAAATCAAGAGACATAATGAATAGCATTAAAATAACTAAAGGTTTATAGACATTCATTATAAATAGCTTTTGGTGATGGCCTCATAAAAATCTTTCACTTTATAATAAGATATCTTTGGAGACATAGGAAAAGAAATTGATGCTTAAAACTGGGCGGCGGGGCAGGTGTGGGGTGGTCTTAGAGAAGAATGCAACATTTTCTTGGAAAAAAAATTACAAACTATTGTTAGGGAACTATTGAATGAAACTACCTGCCTTGGTTAGATGGAATAATGACCACTTGCCTGAGCTCCTCACAGCAGGAGGTCCAATAGATCAGGAACACAGAGTTGTTGCTATAAATATAGGAGAGGCCAGAAGAGGAGATGACCAACCTCCCAGAATTATTCTTCTGGAATACATCTTGGCTAAGAAATGCATGTGCCAGCAATAAGGATCCTGAGTCAGACTGTGGGCCAAGCAAGATGATTGGCCAGAGACAACCAGGAAACTAACTCCATTGCCATAAAATTGGACACTGGGAGAGCAGTTCCCCTGGGTTCCTTTACCCTACTGCTCTCCTCTTGGGTGCCCCTTTCCAAATCCTATTTCTTAAAATTTCCAGTTTGTCAGCCTGTGTGCCTCCTTGGACAATTCATATCCAAGGGTTAACAAGAGCCCACTCTTGGGCCCTGAAAGGATTCTCCTTTCCTGCAACCCTATGATGAGAATGAATTTGGAGTGAGAAAAATTTATCTTGTTCAAAACCAGGGGCCAGTCCTTAATATGGCAACAATACAAGAGAAGTCTTTAGAAGATATTTAACTTGCTGCTTTCATGTGGACTCCATGAATCACTATATCTAGCAAATCATGAGAAATCCGAGAGCTGGAAAGGTTGACCAAGTAAGAAATAGATGACTGAATTAAAACCCAGTGTATATTCTTACCTGGCAGGGGAGATACCATAATCAAAAACATGGTTTTCCCAGAGCAAGGCTAATCGATTGCATTTCAGATGTGCTGACCACTGTGATTTCCCCAAATGTGGGAAACTCAACTGCATAATTTGTGGTAGTGGGGAACTGTGTTCATACTTTCCCCTGGTGTTAAAACAAAACAATGGAGAGGGTAAACATATGATTGAAAGTGAAATAAAAATGCCCAAATCTAGGTCTAGATATGTACATAAGATATATCTATCAGTAGATATGCAGAGATTTGTTGTTGTTGTTCGGTCGCTAACTTATGCGACTCCTCTCAACTCCATGAACTGCAGTACCCCAGGTTTCCCTGTCCTTCACTATCTCCTTGAATTTGCTCAAACTGATTTCCATTGAGTCAGTGATGCCATCCAAACATCTCATTCCCTGTTGCCTCCTTCTCGTCTTGCTTTATATATAGTTTACTAGCTTGAGTAAATCTTCCAGAACTCAGTAAAAAAAAATAAAAATAAAAATAGATTAACATATAGTGCAAAAACTAATGTGTTAAGAATGACCATCAACTAAAGTAGTGGAGTAGGTAACTCCAAGGAACTATCCCTTCAGAGAATCACTGAAAAATCAGGCAAAAATTGTTAAAATCAACTTAATCAGAGATCAGGAAAACAGTCAAAGGAAAATTTAAATTAACAAAGTGAATGCTAAATTAAGAAAAGGCAACTAAAAAAAAAAAAAAAGAAAAGGCAACTTATAAATGATAGAGAAACTATGCCATTTTTACTTGCCTGAGGCCCAGTGCCACTCTGACTCAGTTGTAGTCTTGTTCATTCCTGAGGAAGCGGGGGTGGCAGTTCAGTTCAGGTCAGCTGCTCAGTCAATGCAGATGGTGACAGCAGCCATGAAATTAAAAGACGCTTGCTCCTTGGAAGAAAAGCTATGACCAACCTAGGCAGCATATTAAAAAGCAGAGATATTACTTTGCCGACAAAGGTCCATCTAGTCAAAGCTATGGTTCTTCCAGTGGTCATGTATGGATGTGAGAGTTGGACTATGAAGAAAGCTGAGTGCCAAAGAATTGATGCTTTTGAACCATGGTGTTGGAGAAGACTCTTGAGAGTCCCTTGGCCTGCAAGGAGATCCAACCAGTCCATCCTAGAGGAAATCAGTCCTGAATATTCATTGGAAGGACTGATGCTGAAGCTGAAGCTCCAATACTTTGGTCACCTGTAAGATAAACTGACTCATTAGAAAAGATCCTGATGCTGGGAAAGGTTGAAAGTGGGAGGAGAATGGGACGACAGAGGATGAGATGGTTGGATGGCATCACAAGCTCAAGTTTGAGTTTGACATGACTTTGAGTAAGCTCTGGGAGTTGGTGATGGACAGGGAAGCCTGACGTGTTGCAGTCCATAGGGTGGAAAAGATTTGGACATGCAGAGTAGATTCCAGTTATAAAAATAATTGTGTTTGTTCAGAGTGCCTGAAGGACACCTGAAGAGGATTGTCTGGAGAGGTGAGACAAGTTACTGGACAAAAGGGGACTTCAGTCCGTCTTCACATCCTATGTCAATAAAGATCTAATACTTTTTCTTTGTCATTGGATAGTAGCTATAGGTTGACCAGTCATTCAGATTTTTTTTCCAAAGGATTCCCAGGTGGAATGTGGAACCTTAAAGGAAGCACCTCCCATTTTAGCTTGCACAGTTTGTACCAAATGTCTGCATGCTCAAATCAAAAAAAAACAAAACCAGAAACTCACCAGCTGGGAGTCACACTCCAAATAAAACAAAAGTCAAAGTGATGCCCAGAAATCAAAAGCCAAATGGCATAAATGCCAAACGTGACTTCCCCAGGCCCCCTAGACCTGTGACCTGGCAGAGTCAGTGCTTGTGGCTCCAAACTTAGTTCTGATACACTTTTAAGCATTTTTTTTTCTGTTGGTTTCCTGCGAAGAAGTTACTTTATAATTTTCTCTTTTAGAACCTCCTAGATACCAAAGTAACTATTCCATTCATTCTGGAAGGTTGATCTTATGGCTTTTTTCTAACTATATATGCAAAAATGTCAATTTTGTAATAGCAAAAGAAATCCAATCTGGACATTTTTATTGAGATCTTCTTTAGTATACTTTCTCCAATTAACTAGATACTTGCAAGTATGAGCTCCTTTAAGTTGAATTTTCAGAGATAAAAATTACTAGTGAAATTGTATGGTGGACCTGTGTGCTGCTTATGAGCTTAACTTCTCCAGGAGTTACCCCGAAGTCATTTCAGCTCATCTTACAGGCCTCAGATTCTCCCTCCAGCAGTCTAAGACCAGTATGGGTGCTCAGGCCACTGAATGGCCATTTCTTACAGTGACCCCTAGCTGAGCAAGTGTTTTAATTAGTGAGACGGTTTCTCCTATGGGACAACTGCATGGCATGAGGACTAGCCCTGCACCACTTCTATAAATTCCTCAGTCACCTGAGAAAACGGGAACTGACTGGAAGGGCTCTTGCCCCTTTTCTTTGGAGCAAAGCTGTCATGTATTCTCCTCACTTTTATGCCAGCAAATTCTGTAAAGGCAGCCAAACTGAGGAAAAGTGTCACATCAGCCTCTTACTTAACCACTCAGTCAAGACCACTCAGTTCCCTACACCTGAGTGACCTCGGTGTCTTTCAGCCAAGCCCTGGGTATTCCTTGATGTTTTTCAATTGACGCCCCCTCCAGTATCTTTCCACTGGGTGGGTAATTTCCCTGGCATTTTTAAGCCACACATCCCACCCAGTATCTTTTGACTGGATGGGAATTTCTTGGTATCTTTCAACCGAGCCCCACTCATTGCCTAGACCATAAATGGGTATGCCCTGGATATTTCACCTGCCCCATCCCACCCCCAGTATCTTTCCAACTGGGAGGGGACAGGTAACCTGCTCCACCACCACATAAAACTCAGAATGTCAACTAAGATGGGAGATTTGAGAACCAGAAGAGACTTACCCAAATTCATCTGTACTCCCAGAGGAGACATGGGCACAAGGGACCTGTTTGTTGGTACCAAAGCTCTGCTTCCTCGTGGACTTCAGGTGAAGGAAGGAAGTCCACTCTAAGTCACTTGGTCAGTCACCATAACTGTCAACTAAAAAGATGCATGACTTAAGAGTTGTGAGTTAAGTTTTATTTGGGGACAAAATGAGGATTGCAGCCCAGAAGGCAGCACCTCAGATAGCTCTCAGAGACCTGAGAGACTGCTCCAAAGAAGCAATTGGAGAAGGTCAATAAATAAGATTTCAGTGAAGGGGGAGTTTAATGCAATCAAGTGTTTACTTTACAGGATGTTTTCTGCTAGTCAGGAGGGATTCAGTAATTTTCTAAATATGAGTAGATGCAGGGTTTGGGATAATGGAATCATTTTCTGAAAATGAGGGCTTCCCTGATAGCTTAGTTGGTAAGGAATCCGCCTGCAATGCAGGAGACCCTGCTTCGACTCCTGGGTAAAGAAGATGCTCTGGAGAAGGGATAGGTTACCCACTCCAGTATTCTTGGACTTCCCTTGCAGCTCAGCTGGTAAAGAATCCTCCTGCAATGCGGGAGACCTGGGTTTGATCCTTGGGTTGGGAAGATCGCCTGGAGAAGGGAAAGGCTACCCACTCCAGTATCCTGGCCTGGAGAATTGATATTCCATGGAAATATTGGAAATGTTTCTGCCCTCATTCAAATGGCCAGGAGAGGGCGCTTTCACTTTCACTTTTCTAAAAATATCTATCTAAAGACTTGTCCCACCAGATTCCCTGGAGCACAGAGTGCCTCAGTCCACCTCGAATTCCCTCAGAGAGTGTTGAAGGTCAACAGCTGCAGCAGCACAAGATTCATTCTCCCCAGAGGCAGATGACAAATGAATTTATGGTTACATAGAGAATGAATTTATGGTTGCTAGAGTGGAAGGGGAGGGGGAGGGATAGAGAAATTTGGGATTGACATGTACACGCATGCATGCATGCAAAGTAACTTCAGTCTTTGAGACCCTATGTCCTGTAGCCTGCCAGGCTCTTCTGTCCATGGGATTTTCCAGGCAAGAATACTGGAGTGGGTTGCTATGCTTTCCTCCAAGGGGTTTTCCCAACCCAAGGATTGCACTCGTATCTCCCGCAGCTTCTGTATCTCAGCTGAATTGTTTACTGCTGAGCCACCGAAGAAGCCATTGATATGTACAAACTGCTATATTTAAATAACCAACAAGCATCTACTGTATACAAAAATGGAGAAGGGACAAGAGAATGATACAGGTGAGATGAAATTGGTCTTGTGTTGATTATTTTTGAAGCTAATTAATGGATTCATGAGAATTTATTACACTACTCCTTCTATTTTTGTGTGTTTGAAATGTTGCTTAATAAAAAAAAGTTAAAAAAATAAAAGAGCTGGCAGGTAAAGACTATGAAATTTAACTCAAAAATTTTAGGTTTATTTAAGTAATCATTTATTCATGTTGCTAAGTTGCGTCAGTCCTGTCCGACTCTGTGCGACCCCATAGACGGCAGCCCACCAGGCTCCTCTGTCCCTGGGATTCTCCAGGCAAGAACACTGGAGTGGGTTGCCATTTCCTTCTCCGATGCATGAATGAAAAGAGAAAGTGAAGTCGCTCAGTCGTGTCCAACTCTTAGCAACCCCATGAACTGCAGCCTACCAAGCTCCTCCATCCGTGGGATTTTCCAGGCAAGAGTACTGGAGTGGGGTGCCATTGCCTTGAGGGCAAACTAATTTTTCTTTCCTTTTTCTTTCTTCTTTCCCTTGCTTCCTCCCTCTCTCCTTCCCTCCCTCTTTCTCTTTCTCCCTTTCTGTCTCTGTTCCTTCCTTCCTTTCTGCCTCCCTTCTTTCCTTCCTCCCTCTCTTCCTTTCTTTCTTAGCAAATAATACTTTCTTTTTCTCCTGCCTCTAGCCGGATCAATTTAATTTATAGTACTTATTATAGCATTGACACCATTTTAAACTTGTTTCTAATTGTCTTTGTTTCCTGGCTGTATATTTCTTAAGATGAAGGACATTGTTTGGTTCCCTGTTGTATTCTTGTGTCTAACACATAGTCATCAATGTTAAACATATATATTAAAAAAATTATTTTATTGAAGTATAATTGATTTACAATGTTATCCTAATTTCTACTGTACAGCACAGTGATTCAGTTATATATAAATACATATTTAAATACATATCTATTGAACCAATGAATTCACTGAACACAAAAACAAACCAACAAGTATTTTTGAGCAATTCTTATGATCTAGACACTCAGCTACTCATAGTCAAAAAAGCATTCTGGGAAAATGAGCAGTTTAAACAAAGAAAGGAGATTATAATGTGGTTTTGAAACTGATGAGTCCAACCTGTCTAGAGACAAACTTTCATTTTGGTACATCCTGTGAAGTAAGACTTTAATATGTTATGATTTGTCAATCATAAAATGTTTAATGCCAAACTAAGAAATACATTGAATCGTGTTAACACAAGGGAAAAGGGAGAAAACTGACTGAATATTATGGTAGGAATATTAAGTGTTATGATTCCCTGAAACTTTTATTTAGCACCAAAGTTTAGCACCAGGATACACAAGACTGGTCAGTAATGAAGACTGCAGATACTATGGATGGAACCCTAATTTGCTGGACAGAAGTGAGGCAGAGACTGATGAGAGATCATTTCAGGCAAGATTATATTTAAATAAACCAATGACACTCTTTGAGTTCACAGATTGTAGAAGTGGATGAAGTGTTACATCAGAAAACTAAACTTTGCTAAACTAGGAAAGGTCAAGATGGAGAAAACAGGGCAGTGAATAGTAAGTAGGCAAATGTGTAACCTGAGATGATCTATTTACTACCACAGAAAGCCTGACACCATCAGTGAAATCACTTTAAGACAATGAAAGAAAATATAGCATAAAGAAGAAATAGGGAAAATCCAAGGAAGAGAAGGTATATGTACAAGTATGGCTGACTCACTTTTGCTGTACAGCAGAAACTAACACAACATTGTAAAGCACCTATACTCCATTTTTTTTCTAAGAAGAAATAGGAAAAAAAAGGAAAAAAAAAAAAAGAAACAACGAAATAGGGAAATAAAAACTAAGAAAAATGGCACCAGTTAGACTGAAAAACAGCTTAGTTAGACAGGCATATGAGATGCTATTCGCTGCAGCCTAAGAGTAAGCTAGATAATATTTGATGCTGAAATCTAGCTTAAATTCTGCTCAAAGAAAGTGCTGAATTGGATTTAGTGGTCATTTCTACTTGATTGTGTTTGGAAATTAAAGGTGAGTTAGACTCTGCTCACCAATTATTATTATTATTTTTACAGTACCAATCCTAAATGTCTATGAAAATCTGACTTAAAAAAGAAAGTTTAGTAATACATCAGGAGAATTAAGACTGAGTAAGAAAAATAAAGACAAACCCAACCATGGAATTTTTACACATCCATTTTGAAAACTCTAGATAAAATATTTACTAGGAATGTTTAACTTCCAGGAAAGATATAGATATAAAATATTCATTGAAAGGGGGGATTCCTGCCGTGTTCCTGACTCCAAAATACTACTTCCACTTTCACATTTATACCAGAAAACAATCACTCTAGGTTCAGATGGCTAAGGAGCTTCTAGTTAAATTACACTTCAGTAGCATTTTGAATTAAATTTTAGTGGGAAAATTTTGAAACATGAATTTTCTTATCTTCTTGGACATGTGGAATCTGGTAAAACCCAGTATTTTCATGTTTCTATGATTGTTATAGAATTAGACTATAAGAGAATAATTAGAAAATTAAAAGAAAATGTTGGAAAAATATGATCGTGAAAAGCAAATTTACACATATAAAGATGTCATGATGTGACCATTCCCTATTATCAATATACTATTCTGCTTTGATTCTCTGTCTAGTACTAACTAATGGCTTGTGTTTTTCTTAAAGATATATTTTTATTTGTTCTTTTTGTTTCCCACTAGATAACTTCTTTCTTTGTTGTTGAGTATATGGACTTATATGTCCTTGGAGACTTCAAGAAGCACAATATTTGAAGATTAATATAATGGAAATTGAATATGCTTAACAATATGATGTCTCTTCAAGGCCAGAATCTATAGTTCACTGGTCAAATTTCTGAGAGAAACAGCATCCCCATGGAAAATGATTTTCTACCCTCCCTCCACTTTTTATTTTTCCCTCTTACCCTACTGCCCAGTTTTGGTGACATCCTTTTTCTCCTTATATAAATCCTATTCATGCATGCATGCTATCTGTCCACCATTCAATCACCATTGTGTGTGTGTGTGATTATCTTACCTCAGGTCACAAAATTAAATTAACTATAGTTCTTAGTTCATGACACACCCTCACCATGAACATTATTTTTTTCAAATTTTTTTTGATGTGAACCATTTTTAAATAACACAGAAAGGGTTCTCTTGTATTATAAATGTTAGGTGAGCAAGTAAGTTTATTCCTTCTAGAAAATATAATCAAAACATTCTTTCTTCCTGTTTTGCTCTTTAAAAAGAAAAAAAAAATGTTGAGATTGGCAATATTTAACTTGAACTGAACTACAATGCATCGTCATCAGCAATTATTTTTAACTTTCTTTTGGTCATAGAGATTTTTGTGGATGAATTCTCCTTATTAGTCTCACAACACATTGCATAAGCAGCCAAACTATGACTTTGTTGTGCTCCTTGGTGTCTAAGATTTATATATTTTTAAAATGTATCACATTTGAGACTGAAAAAGATATAATATAGATATTTTCTCCTTTCAAACTGTGTGGTAGATTTTAAAATTTTTATTGCAAGCTGTCAGCAAATCAATGGAGAGTTAGGTACTCTGATCAGAAGTGATAACTGGAAGGAGTGCAGCTGTCCCTGCGGGATTTCTTGTAAGGAATAGAAATACCTTGCTGAGAACATGTACATCCTCAAGGACATGCTAGGTTAGCTGAATCTAGGACTTATATTTTTTTCTAGCATGTAAGAAGAGTGTTTCCTTGTAAGATTATCATTCCAAATGCTACCATCCAAAATCTCATCCAGTCTTTGTTCTTTCCTTTTCCTATTTGAAGGGAAGGAGAACTGAATGGTATGAGGTTATATGGGAAGCTGCAGTCAGACTTTTAAGGTCGCCATTAGGTAACACACAAGTGGTCTAAGTGTCAACAGAAACAATATTAACAACCTAAAATTTGAGAGTTATATTTTATTCAGTGGACATACTGAGGACTTCAAACCTGAGAGACATCATCTCAAGTGACCTGTGACCCTGGGAAAAATGTTCCAAGGATGTGAAGCAAGGAGCTAGGACATATAAGAGCCTTGCAACAAAGGGCAAGTAGTAGAAACAAGAAATTAATGTTAATAAAATAAAACTATGGGCTTCACTGGTGGCTTAGACAGGAAAGAATCTGCCTGAAATGTGGGAGACCTGGGTTTGATCCCTGGATTAGGAAGATCCCCGGGAGGAGGGAATGGTAACCTACTCCAGTATTCTTGCTTGGAGAATCTTCATGGACAGAGGAGCCCACGGAGTCTCAACGAGTTAGACATGACAGCAACTAAGCACATAGCACACACACACACACACACACACACACACACACACACACACAACTTGAAGTCTCAAATTAAGGAATTTAGCACTTTTCTCTCTATGGGAAGATGCAAGAATACGGACTCACTGAAACCATTCCTTCATGTACTCAGCTATCTGGGGCCAGTATCCTGTGTTTTCACATCCTGAATTTCCTCAGGGCTCACCACTGGGAGTGGCTGCAGTCTGATGGCTGCTCAGTTCAGTTCAGTTCAGTCGCTCAGTCGTGTCCGACTCTTTGCGACCCCATGAATCACAGCACGCCAGGCCTCCCTGTTCATCACCATCTCCCGGAGTTCACTCAGACTCATATCCATCGAGTCCGTGATGCCATCCAGCCATCTCATCCTCGGTCGTCCCTTTCTCCTCCTGCCCCCAATCCCTCAATGAGTCAACTCTTCCCATGAGGTGGCCAAAGTACTGGAGTTTCAGCTTTAGCATCATTCCTTCCAAAGAATACCCAGGGCTGATCTCCTTTAGAATGGACTGGTTAGATCTCCTTGCAGTCCAAGGGACTCTCAAGAGTCTTCTCCAACACCACAGTTCAAATGATGGCTGCTAGATGGCAGATATCCTTTGTTTCTTTCCTGAGTTCCCTCAAGACTCACCAGCTCACCTTAAGAGGTGGCTGCAATTGCTGATGACTGTGACATCTTCTGTTTATTGATATGGCAGGCAATATTTTATTTCTCACAAGGAATGACTGACTCAATGTGTGTCAAATTTCTGTGGGCAGAACCAATCAATTATCCTTTTCTGCTCTCATAATATTTGTCACATTTCTGTCATTTAACATCAAATAAATCTATATAAATAATATTACAGCTATTGTATGTCTTATGTTTTCATGTGTTAACTGCCTTGGCTGCTCTCAGAGTTTCCCAAAGACAGAGTTCAAGTTTGATTATCTTTTTATTTGGCTAACTGTTTAGGTCTCTTCAAACACCTATTTTATGTCTGTCACGTAGCTAGATTTTGGTAGATTAAGCTTTGTAGGCCTGGCTTTAATGTAGTCAAAGTTGCCATTTCTTCTTCTTATTATTGTTATTTTTAATCATTGATTCCTTTCTCTTACAGATGGACTTTCACTGGTCAATATTTTCTTGATGACAGTTCTTCCCAAACCAAAGCTTGCAAAAATAATAATAATTCTTCCCAGGAGGAATGAAAGACTTCCTTTGTCTATATAGAATTATTTAAGTCTTAATAGAGATGACCATTTCAAAGACAGGAGACTATACATCTCCACTGACTAAAATCATGCAAAGCATTACTCTAGGGAACTTGATTGGAGACACTGAAAGAGGAACAAGAACAAAAGAAAAAATCCACCTCTCAAGTTTATAGAACACGGTTTACAAAGCATTTGTTGAGTCCCATGTGATATAGCTCTTTGAGGCAAAGGGATGAGCACATTTCCCTTCCAGAGAAGAAAATTCAAGGTTTCACAGTTGGGAAGAGGCCAGCCCTTGGCTAGAAAACAGATCTTCTCATTTGAATTCCAAGGCAACTTCTAGGACACAACTTTGTCCTGGTGTTGATGTCAATTGCATCAAACTATTCCCTCCCCAAAAAGAATTTGCTTGTTAAGCATAAGTTCTGCATGCTGGGAGAAGCAGAGAGAGGAACAGTGTGCTGATTTATGCAGCCTGGTTGTTATCTGTGTGGAAGAGAGTTTGGATTTAAGCACTATTAAAATACTGAGCAAATAAAACATGTCCTGAGATCCAGGAAAATATTCTGACCAGGAGAATTCAAGTTATTTCGTGGTTTGTAACAATTTCTTCCATATTAAAATACTACTAAATTGTATTGTAGTTAATGTAAAGGCTGTATTTTTAAAACAGCTGAATGTAGAATGAAGTGGAGAAAGTCAAGTCAGAGTCAGCCCAGAAAATTTCAACAGTTTGCTTATTTTCTTCACCAGGAGGTATGCTTGAAGCCCTTTTATGCTTGTGTTTTTTCAAATATCATTGCCAGAGAACAGCTGAAAGTGGCTGGGGAAACTAAATCCACTGGTTCAAAAAGTGAGATGTTATAGCTAAAAGAGAATAATTTCATAAGTAAGGTCACTTAGTATAGTTGATCAAAAGGGGTTTTGTGCATATTTAACTATCACATGCACATAGTGGATAAACAGCCCTTACAGGTAGATCACACACATGGTATCCAACTGTGACTAAATGGTTTTAAGTGGACTTCCAAGGATGACTTTCCTTTCAAACTACATTGACCTGGCTTATTCTAGATGTTCTACATCTTTTTGTTCCACATCTAATCGTTTTGATGCTCCCAAGGTTTCATTATATCTAGTAATAGAATGTGTGTTACTTGAGATTGGAAAAGTCTTCATCCAAATTGGGAAGAATGGTAAATGGAGACTTTATACCAAATGTTACCAAAAAGCAGCAAACTGTGAAATAATAAAGATACTATTAAATAAGTCTCCCCAGAGTCTATGGGACATCTCTCAGGAAAGCCTTGCAATTTCTTTGGTACAGCTCTGTTCTTATACTTTTAACATGAAGATAAAAGATGACATATTTTAATAAAGTTATTTTAACTTTTATTATTGCTTACCTATTTTTCATCCTGCAGAAACTTTTTCAACCAGTTTTTATGGATGTTCAATGTGTACAACAGACAAAAGTGGAGCTTCTTTGATTAAAGCTAGGGATAGGGAAGAGCCAATCCCCAACCTACTTGGTCTCTTATTAATTTATGATAGTGCTGCATAAGTCTTCACAAATATCAATATATTTTCAAGGAGCTCATTCATGGCCATGCTTGTAGTTAGCAAGATTTTAGAAAAAATACCCTTAATCACTAAATTGTTTAAAAATTGTTATATATCACTTTATTGAATGTTTTATAGTCATCATAATAGGCTAATATAAATGTGACATGGAAGAAAATTTATAATATATCATTAAACCACAACAACCAAATAAAGTCCAAAACTTTGAAAAATGATATGAATGAATATACTGATCACAGTAAAAATTTTCACATATGCACATATATAAGATTGCAAGAAAGAGGAATAAAGATCATAATCTGTGTGGATTTTTCTGGATATGAGGAGAATAAATTTTAATATTTCCCATTCTTTCAGAGAAAAGTTGAAAGAGGGATCCCTGCACAAGATTGATTATATTTCATAAAATATTTTATGTTAAGCTGAGAATAATTAAAGCTCCATGTGTGGAGATCTTATTTGGGTAGTCTTTTGTTTTGTAGAATACTCTTGGTAAATTATATTTTTTATTCTTTCACCATGCTCAAAAGTAGCTTTGGGCAGAGTCAGTGATCATTTCCCACTGGAGGAAATGGCAAGTGAATTTTTAAAGTAAATATATTTATTAATCAATTTTAAGAGGTTGCTTCCACTGCAATCCTTCTTGGTGAAACTAAACCTTCATTGAAAGACCGACTGGTTTCTGTTAGTAGACATTAAAGGATCAGGACAAAGGCTATAATGGACAAACCCAGAAAAAGAACAGTAATAAGTCAGCCTGCTACAGTTTATAATCCCAAGGGGTGCAATTAATTTACAACCTGCCACATGCAGAACATATAACCAATAGGGACATAATTCAGTTCAGTTGCTAAGTCGTGTTTGACTCTTTGCAACCCAGTGGACTGCAGCATGCCTTGTCCATCACCAACACCTGGAGCTTGCTCAAACTCATGTCCATCAATTCAGGGATGCCATCCAACCTTCTCAGCCCCTGGCATCCCCTTCTCTTATGGCCTTCAATCTTTCCCAGCACTAAGATCTTTTCCAATGAGTCAGTTCTTCACATCAGTTAAATAGTGTAAAAGGACACAATAGGTGACTAAATAGTTAATAGAATTAGGGAATTAATCTCCCCCACACTAGGATTTTAAATAGAATAAGTATGAGAGACCCCTTCCCTGGTGGCTCAGACGGTAAAGCGTCTGTCTACAACGTGAGAGACTTGGGTTCGATCCCTGGGTTGGGAAGATTCCCTGGAGAAGGAAATGGCAACCTACTCCAGTACTCTTGCCTTGAAAATCCTATGGACGGAAGAGCTTGGTGCAGGCTACTATCCATGGCGTCGCAAAGAGTCGGGCACGACTGAGCGACTTCACTTCCACTGCCATTACTCAAGAAAGAGGTATGCTTAACCACAAAACCAAGCAGGTTTGTTTAGCAACAAAACCATTCAAAAGTCACATGAGACATGCCCTAAAACAATAAAACTATGGTGGCATGAGACTCACGTCCTGCCCAGTGAGCTCAGGTCGTTAATGATCCCTAGGATATGCTCTCTGCACAGATAAAAATCAATAATCTGTGGACCTAGCTTGACCATGTAGGGAGAAGAAAACTCCCCTGCCCAACCTGAAGGAGGAGCTGATGATGGAAGCATGATGTCTACTCAAGAAAGACAAAGATGTTCCCCTCTCCTCACTTTTCTTATGATTATTAAACTGTAGTCCAGTAAGTTCTCAAGGCACAGCAACACCTCACCCACCCACTTGTAAGCCTTACAATTTCTTATTCTAATAAATCACCTTTTATCTATCACTTTGCTTCTTGTTGAATTCCTTCTGTGCTGAGACATAAAGGGCCATTATATTGGCGTTCTTTGGAGCTCCCCAAACCACATCACCAAATGGTTTCATAATACAAAATTCTAAGATTAAAAATTCATTAGAATAAGGAAACTGGAATAAAAGATAACTGGAAGAAATATAAAGATTCTATAATTTTAATATGTATTATGGGGAGTGCTTACACAAATACCACCCTGAACATATTTTACCTTAATAATTAAAAATAAACAGAATTAAAAACTGCACTGTAAGTATAAAATTATAGTCAAAATTTTCTATAATTTTGCATTCTTGTGCCTTTAATGCTAAAAGTGAAAGTGAAAGTCATTCAGTCCTGTCCGACTTTTTGTGACTCCTTGGACTATACAGTCCGTGGAATTCTCTAGGCCAGAATTCTAGAGTGGTTAGCCTTTCCCTTCTCCAGGGGCTCTTCCCAACCCAGGCATCGAACCCAGGTCTAGCTCATTGGATTCTTTACCAGCTGAGCCACAAGGGAAGCCTTTAATACAATGCTATGTTACTAACTAATATTCTCACACAAGATAAACTAATGAGTCCTGCTTTATTGCTCAGCAAGGAGAAGAAGGGACTTGGTTAATGTACAGTGTAGCTCCCCCAACCCCACACCCTCTTTCATTCTAAGTATTTACTTGGGCAAATCGTCAAACCAAGCAGGTCTATCACCACAAATTCATTTTACTTGAAATTTGATCTACAACATATAACTCCTATTTTTAAAAAATACAAATTCATATTCCCTATAGCTGCTTCCACAATTCTCTACTCCTCTGTTTAAAATCACTCCTTGAGAGAACTGAAAACACTTGCTCTATCTAAACTTCTCTTGCCTTTCTTTATCTATTTATTTCTATCACTCACAGAAATCAATCCTGTTCAAGACACTAATCATTTTCACAATGCCAAGTCAAACATTTATTGTTTATACTTTATAGCACTTGGCTTCCTAGCATTAGATTCTGTTGATCATTCTCTTTTTGAAACACTTGGCTTGGATTCCAGAACATTGAAAATTCCAGGTTTGATGTAGATTCTGCTGAACTTTCTATGTAGATGATTGAATTGTTTGAAAATATTGGAAATTTTATTTTTCCTTCCTCAATTTCATCCTGTATATTTTCTCTTGCATTATAATGTAAAGGAAATATGATATGGTAATAACAATGCATTCCAAGCCTTATTTCTGATATAGAGCAAATGACACATTCTTCATTGAATAGATTTTGATTTTTGTTACATGGATTTATCTAGTTAAGGGATTTTTGCTTTATTCATGGTTTTTGAAAATTTGAAATCACAAAATAATGTTGATAATACATTTTCTACATTGGTTAAAATGATGACTTTTTTTTTTCCTGAAATAGCTTGTATAAAATTGAGATTATATGTATTGCTTGAGCTTTTGCTAGAATCTACTTGTAAAATAACCTGGGCCAAAGGAAGGGTAAATAATATATTGCAATATTATTTTCTTTACAGCTTATTGGTTTTCTTTCTTGAGGCAAATTTCTGTTCTCTTTGCAGCAACAATTCTTGATATAATTGTCCCACTCTGATCCAAGGCAGAGACAAAGAATTTACATTTGTCATTGCATTTTTGTTTTGTTTTTGTTCCCTTCATTTGGGTTTTCACTGAGATTGTAGCATTTTGAGAGTTCCAACTTGATTCAAGTTCTCAATTCCACTGCCCTTCTTATATCAGCTCCAGGACTGGTCTCCTGTACTGCTGTGGCAACCATTCTAAGTCTACACTGCTATCAGAAACCCAGTAGTTCTGGCTTCAGTTATGCTTATCACTCTAATCTTCAGTTTCATCTTTGTTTTAAACCTCCAAGAATTCTTCTTGACTTCTTTTGCAAGCTCAGCTACATATGTAAAGTGATGTTGTTGCTTTTGCATTTCTAACTACTTTATAGCAGGAGCTATTTCTTTCCAAAATATCTCATCAATCAGAGTGCAAAATGTAGAAATCTCATTTACTACAACTTTTCTAAATATAGTTATTTCAATAATTCAAGATGTTACAAAGCAATGACCTAAGATCTTATTTAATTTTTTTCTTTAAATAATGAAATACATTATAAAGATTATGTATATGATGTATATAGGTACAGTTTAAAGAAAAAAATGAACATCTATGTAATCATTTACCTGGATCAATAGACATGCGTAATCTGTACACCAGAAGTCCCTGAATAAAAGTTAATCATCATAATTTCATCCAAACCCTTCCTTCCATCATGTGCCTACTGTTCTAACTCTTAAATGAATAATAAACTGCCTCTCCTTTATAGTTTTACCATTAGTGTATGCATGTCACCTCATACAAAGAGTTGACTCATTGGAAAAGAACCTGATGCTGGGAGGGATTGGGGGCATGAGGAGAAGGGGACAACAGAGGAGAGATGGCTGGATGGCATCATTGACTCGATGGACATGAGTTTGAGTAAACTCCGGGAGTTGTTGATGGACAGGGAGGCCTGGCATGCTGTGATTCATGGGGTTGCAAAGAGTTGGCCATGACTGAGCAACTGAACTGAACTGAATGCATGTCTAAACAATGTATTGTTTAGTTTTGTTAATGTGTTGTCAAACTGTGCTTGTTTTCTAATTTTTTTAACATTATCAAGATGTTTAATCTCACATTGATATGAACAGCTGTGATTTATGGGTGTGATATCATATATCATTTTTATCAGCTTCTTATTAAAGGAAATTATGGTTATATGTACTTTTTAATTTGTAAAAAGTATGACATGAACATATCTTCTTGTATAAGATTTGAACATTCTAGATACTGAGATGTGCTTTGAGTGGAATAGCTGCATCTTAGGGCTTGTACATACTTAGCTTTCTAGAAAGCCCAAAATATTTCCAAAAGAGTTTTAAATTTATGCTCCTATCCACAGTGAATGAGAGAGTTCCTAATTTTTTAAGTATTCCAGGCAATATTTAGTTTTATCAGTCATTTAAATTTTTGTCAATCTAATAAGTATAAAAGAGTGCATTATTTTGTGTGTGATTTGAAAGTGAAAGTGAAGTAGCTCAGTCGTGTCCGACTCTTTGTGACCCCGTAGACTATGGCCCGCCAGGCTTCTCCGTCCTTGGGATTCTCCGTCCTTGGGGTTCTCCGTCCATGGAATTCTCCAGGCAAGAATACTGGAGTGGGTTGCCATTTCCTTCTCCAGGGGATCTTCCCGACCCGGGGATCAAACCCATATCTCCTGCATTGCTGGCAGACGCTTTAACCTCTGAGCCACCAGGGATTCCCCTAATTACCAGTGAGACTGAATAACCTTTCATTTGTTCATCCACTCTTCATGTTTTCTCCCCTATGACTCAATGCTCACATTTTCCCCCATTTTTTTCTTGAGTCATTACACATTTTGTTGTTGATGATAATAGAATATATGTATATATAATAAGTATCAGTATGTATAGCTGCAGATACTGCAAATCCCAGGGACATTTTTACTATGGTATCTTTTAATGAACAAAAATTCTTAATTTTAATATAAATGAATTTATTTTCCATTATAGTTTGCATTCTTTTGGAATCTGGTCATTTTATCTTTAAAAATAGATTAATATTGTAATATAATATTGTAATACTGTAATATCACTGGTGGCATCAAGTATTACCTGTGGGGAAGGGAATGGCTACCCACTCCAGTATTCTTGCCTGGAGAATTCCATGGACAGAGAAGCCTGGGGTCATAGTCAGACATGACTGAGCAACTAACACTTTTGCTTTTCACCAAGTATTATGATGAATACAGCTTCTCAATACCTCTGTTAATAAGCCTGTTGCTAGCTTTTGATATCTTTGGTTATACTTTTTTTTTCTTTAAAAATGTCAATCCCTTTGCTGAAGTGACAATATCTTCAGGTTTTCATCCTTCTGTAGACCTTTGATTCATATTTTAAAGCATTTCATTTAAATATTGCTTTTGTCCATAGTCTGTCTTCATTCCATTGTTCTCACTCCCTAGGGTCTTTCAGAGTAACTTCACATTCCCACTATTTTATATACCACCTCTCAACCAAAGTCATCTCCTTTGGATTCTTGGGCTCATATTTCTGATTTCAACCAGACATTTCCACTTGGATGTCACAAAGTAAACTCAAATCCAAACCTGAATTCTTTCGTAAATTAGATCCCTTATGGTTATTCTATGAGCTAGTGGTCCTAGTATTCACACGGTCACCTAGGCTAAAGATTCAGATGCCATTTTTAATCTGTCCTTTCCTGCACTGCCACATGTTATTCATTGAACCCTACATTTCATTCTAAATATTTCTCATCTCTCTATCTTCCTTGTTACACACATCACCAAACCTCATGTCTCACATAGATCTCTAAAAGAAGTTATTAATTTTTCTTGATAAACTTAGTTTTTAAAACTCATTTTCTATAAAACTACCAACAATCCAAATAAAGTAAAAAAAATTATTGAAGGTTTATTATAGCACTAAATTTTTTTTCCTATCTATATGAGCACAAATTAGTTAGAGATAAAAATACTAGTTTTGTTATTAAAAAAGAAAAAAAAAAGCTGACTATAGAATGTGGTTTCACATCCAGAGTAAAAAGCAAGTTAACATGCTTTTGCAAATTAGGGATAAGACTCCAAGTCAGAGGCACAGTCTCCTCTATTGTGTCAAATTTTGGCCCTTTCAGTTAACCACCCAACAGAGGGGCAGGCCAGAAAACACCTTTTCATTAGGCAGGCATATCCAAGAGATAATTTCCCTTAGGTCTGTCTGTTAGATAATTCCATTCATACTCAGTGGGAAGTAGTCAGAAAAAGATAAGGGAAGAGGAAGTCTTAGATCAAAGAAGGTTATTGATCCTCTAACAAAATTTCCCCAATTTTCCACAGTGATCCATCACCTACAGGCTATTACTTGAGTTCTTCATCTTGGCAAATCCAATATCATTTTCTTCTTCTGCCCACATCCTCTGGCTTCCACCATCTCCATCATCAGCTCTTGCTATATTCTTCCTTGCACCTCAGGCTAGCTGCACTTGTCCAGTAACAACATCATGTCTAACTCTTTTGCCACACCAGGAACTGTAGCCCACCAAGCTCCTCTGACCTTGGGATTTCCCAGGCAAGAATACTGGAGTGGGTTGCCATTTCCTCCTCCAGGGGGTCTTCCCGACCCAGAGGTTGAACCCATGTCTCCTGCATTCGCAGGTGAGTTCTTTACCACCGAATCACCAGGGAAGCTCCCAGCAGCACTTAGCTACCCCTAATGTTCAGCATTCTTTGTTCTGAGTCTTGACTTTTCTCTTCTTGATGCCCTAACTATCCTTCATGAAAATTTTCTCAATTTATCCCACAGATGTCAGTAATGTATCAAACTCCCATATATATACCTTGAGTTTGTGCCTTTTTTTTTTTTTTTCTTTCTGGAAAACATTTCATTTTCCCCATTCCAACTGTGTGAAATCACCCTGTCTTTTGGATCTATAATATTATCTGACATTCAAGATTAAGTTTCCATTGTTGCATTTTAGTGACCTATTTTTGTGTATATCTCACCCACTAGCCTATAAATGCTTCAGGGTAAGTATTCCAAGACAAAAAGAACACTACAGATCATCAAGATGTTTGATAAGCCAATCTACTTTTCCTTAAATTTTTGACCTGCTTGTTGAATCTCAGTTGTTTTCCCTTTGGATTTAACAATAGGTTAGGCTTCTTAGCTTTTATTCTCTTCATTTAAAAAATTTTTTGATCTGAGTTTATCATTGCTCTTTCTTGGCCTCACCAACTCCCACCTAATTAGCCATGGCCTTCAGAGCCCCATCTTAAATATACCTGCACCTAGCCTTCCCTGGATAGACAAAATATGAAATATCTCTTCTGTCTTTCCTGTTCTATCTCCTCTAGAGCTTTCAGCTTAGAACTCTATAAAGGATATAAAAAAGATGAAAACTGCCTCTGATGTCTATGCTAAGGGGAAAAAGGCATATTTCTTTTAGCAAACACTTATAAAATGTTATATTAAATGATCTTTTCTGTTTTTTACACTTTAGTCAGGTGACATACAAGCCTAGCAACAGAAAACTGAACACAAGGAGCACAGTTTAGAATTATAATCAAATAAAAATTTTCAAAATTAATCTGGCAGATACTCCTATTACACATAACAGTTATTATGCATATGGTAATATGCTACTAATGGTAAATAGCTCTCACAAATAACTCTTGGCAATATTGCTTCCTCATATTGAAACCAATATTTCTTGGTTACCATATTTCTTGGTTCATTCTCTAGTATCTAAAGCAGCAATAAATGTTGACAGTTTTCCCTGATAGCATATACAGTTTAATTTTCATCTCTTGCATACAAGTACACCATTTTTTACTGAAATCTAAGATCTAATTATTTTTTTCTCTAAGTCCTAGCATTTTATGGCTTCTTAGGCTAATGATGCACTTCTCAGATAATTCTGTGATGGAATAGACAGCCCCTTACTTCCTATTCACACACTTCAGAAGAAGACTCTGTGGATGACTAATTTATCAAATGACCAACTGGGAATCAACGGATGAGACTGAGAAAATATCTTTTCTTCCAGAAATGGTGCATAATATAATTATGTCGAATGAGGGTCATAGATTGTAAGTGACAAACCCTAACTTCATTCAAGGCTCAGTGTCTTTGATCTAACTCAAGTCTTGGCATTAGATGAGTGTTGTAACCAAGGTAGTTTTGGATGAATAAATTAAGCAAAATTTTTATAGGCTGTCTGTTGGATTCTTCCTCAGTTACCTAGGATATGTTAACCACAGCTAGATATTTCCATGGATCAAACTATATTTCCTAAAATATATTTATGTGATCATATCTGTACTTAAACATCACAGTTAAATCCCATTATCAGCTATGCCTATAATGTTGAAAAGAGGCATTTTCTTTCCAGAGGTTAATTGCTTCCACCTCTATTTCACAATACTAAACTTCTCTCAGTTCTACTGAGAAAATGTGTGCAATTTTAACTGCAAACCTCCCTACCAACATTTCTGGCCAACAGAAACAGCTGTAAGTTTTTTTCTAAACATTTGGTGTTTTCCATATCAATTTATTCCTGATGATAAGGAAAATCGCAGGCTTCTGAAAACTGTCAGATAACATAGTGAAGAAAAGTGAACGAAGGCAGGCAGCACACTATTCCTATTTTTGCAAGCATTTAAATATATTTGTCTACATTATGCCAATTTTTCTCTGGCTTTATAAGCCATTTTTGTTGGTTAACCATAGGTTAAGATCTAGGAAACTCTTAAAAAATCAACCAAATACCTCAACATCTTAATTAATGTAGAATTTCCTATAAGTGCAGATACATCAATAAATTGAGCTTCATTAAAATTTATGCCCTGTCTTACTTGATTAGCATCTACTAAATCAATGCTTCACTATTTTTTAATAACACAAATTAGTGAATTACTTTATTTTTTCCTGGATGGAACTTTGATTCTGCTTTTTGCTTTGCAGACAATTTTAAGTACAAATTTGTGTTTCCAAGGGAACAGTAATGAAAAGAGAGTCATGACTTCCTCAAGCAAGGCAGTTCTTTTGCAAAGCATTTCAGAAATCCTCTGGGTCCTCCAGGAAATTGTAATTACAATTATTAGGCTATAACTTAAAAAAAAAAAATCCAAGATCTTGACTTTTATATTGAAGATCTGACAATGTTGTGCATTCAACTGGATTTGTAATTCATTAACCCACAGAATGACTCTGTGACCTTGGTTTTTAGGAATGTCAGCTTTGCATTTGTAAGAAATATGAAATTACTTCAATGACATACTTTCTCAGCTCAGTCCCTGACTTCAGGCAAGAGTTTGAGACTGAAGTCAGATTTCTCTTGTCTGGTTGCCCAACGCCATTTAGAAGGAACCATCCTATCTTGACTTTTTTTTTTCTTTTTACTCCTCATTTTCCTTAAATGGGTGAAATGTGGACATTCTCTTTGTCTTCTCAGTCTTAAACTTCAGTGATGAACTTATCTTATTTTACACAAGTAAGAGGCTTTGGTCATGTATTATTATTTCCCCATCCTGTTACATGAAAAAGGTTTTTATTGTATATTACCTATTTTTAATTTCCAGCCTAAGGAGAATATCTTAAGTCATCTTGAAGGATCTCTAGACTATACAATTTGCTTAGTAGCAATTGTTAAGTCAGCTAGAATTCTTGGAGAAGGAAATGGCAAACCACCCCAGTATTCTTGATTGGGAAATCCCATGTACACTGGAGCCTAGCAGGCTACAGTCCATGGGGTGGCAAAAGAGTTGGACACAACTTAGCAACTAAACAACAGCTGGAAGTAGGTTAAAAACCATAGAAACAAGCTCTTTCCAGGTTAAACATAAAAAGTGGGGGCAGATATTATTCAAAAATATTGTGGTAATTCCAGTAAATGAAAAGAAGTTTAAATATGAAAAAACTGGTTAGAATTTAGGCCAGGAAATTTCTGAAAATATCAAATTCAGAAGCTCATATACTCTTGTTCTACTATTGTTCAGCTCCACTAACTATCTCTTCCAACAATGACACAAAGAAAGTAGGTCATTTGACATTTTTTTAATAGGCAAATTTGTATATAAAAAGACAGAAAAAGTTAGCTTTGACAATGGAAGAGAAAATAATATGAGTAAAGTTTAAATTTCAGCATCTGAAGAGAATGACTCAAGAACAAAGTAAATAAGGTAAGGGAGTATACTTTTTTAGACTTCTCCAGTTTTAGTTAGTAGAACACTATGCAAGTGGAAATGTCAATAAAGTTGTTTAGAAAATTGGATATTAGAGGATATTTGGAGAGTGGGTGAATATTTAGAAATTATTTCATAGATAAGATATTTAAAGCACCGAAGTGTATGAAAACTCTTCAAAAAAAGATATGTAGGGGAAAAGTCAAGAAAAGACAAGAGATATTCATATTTAGTGAGGTAGAAGGAAGAGTGAGATAAAAAGTCAAATTTAAAAACTAAAAGTCACAGAAGTCATAATAGTCATAGAAGGAGAATAGAATTGTAAAAAAATATAGGGAGACAATATTTTAAAAGCTGATATTTTATACTATAACCAATATCATATTCTATAGTTAAAATAAATAGTTATTACTGAAGTAATAAATGAAATGCTGTCTGCTGTCCTTTTGGTTATTAAACATTATTGCTCTTGAAGTGTGGCAGATGACAAAAGGGCCACAAATTTATCCCATCCCTGTATGCATGTCTCATTGCAATATGACCTTGTAATTCCCCTCATTAAGATTGGAGTGTGGAATTTATTTCTCCCTGACTTGAACTTAGGTTCAGATGTTTTTTTGTTTGTTTGTTTTGCAAAAACGTTTTCAGAGATAAAATCAAACACTTTTAACTTTTTGTAGATGCTTGGCATATTGTGCTCTAAGGTATCAGACATTGAAGATCAAGACTTTCTAGAAGGATTAAATTTTTATCATCATGTTGGTATTGAAACTTCGCTTGAATTAGACCCCATGTCTGGAATAAATAGGTAAGATAAATGACCAAAGGCAGAAAGCTTCTTTATTACTCATGGAGAATGTGGACTAAAAATGTTCTAAGGCAAGAGAAAATACAGGTTTCACCAAACTTATCCAGTTGGAACTGATAATGTTATGTGTCTGTATTCCTAACAGCTAAGGCTCATCCTCCTCCCTGTGGTCATCTATGAGCTGGCCAAAATGTCCCTCTGTCATGACGTCATGTCATCTCCCTTTAACTCTTGTTCATTATATTCCCCTTAATATGGCTTAAAAAAATAAATATGTTTACATCTGTACCTATATTCCTGTGCTATAGATAGAGGGGAAGCAGGGGACGATGAATTGAGAGAATTGGAGAAGGCAATGGCACCCCATTTCAGTACTCCTGCCTGGAAAATCCCATGGACAGAGGAGCCTGGTGGGCTGCAGTCCATGGGGTATCGAAGAGTTGGACATGACTGAGTGATTTCCCTTTCACTTTTCACTTTCATGTGTTGGAGAAGGAAATGGCAACCCACTCCAGTGTTCTTGTCTGGAGAATCCCAGGGACGGGAGTGGGAGCCTGGTGGGCTGCCGTCTATAGGGTCGCACAGAGTTGGACACGACTGAAGCGTCCTAGCAGCAGCAGCAGCAGCATGTGCACTATTATGTGTAAAAGAGCTAGCTAGAGGGAAGCTACTGTATAGCAAAGGGAGCTCAGCTTGCTCTGTGATGATTTAGAGGGGTGGGATGGGAGGGTGGGAGGGAGGCTCACGAGGAAGGGCATATATGTGTACATTTATGCCCTCATTCACAGTGTTGTCCAGTAGAAACTAACACACATAGTAAAGTTATTATAATCCAATAAAAATCTAAATTTTATATATATATATATATACACACCATGCTCATTCCCAGCTTAGAGGTGTTTTATCTGCCTGGTATTTTTTCTGTGTCCTTCATATGCCTCATCACTCTGGTGTCAGCTCAAATGGTACCTCTTTAAAGATGCTTTCTGTTACTCTACTGCTTCTCTCTACACAGCCTAGACCAAACTGTCATATCATATTAGTTTATTGTCTTCATATTCTTTTCTCTGTAAGAAACTGTATTAATTACTCATTAATTTTATGCCTTCATTCCCATAACATAAATTCCACATGAGCAGGAAACTTGTCTGCTTCATTCAATATACCTGATACCTAAAAGTTTGTTTGACCACAAATAAAGTAACTCCCTAACATCCTAGATATAGTAAGGATTATCAGGAATTCATACCCTAGCAATTCAGACTCCAAAGTTCAGGTGTAGCAATGTGGAAAGAAGTTCAATAGTGCTATGATGATGCCAAAAACTTCAAGTCAAAGACTTGAAATGGTCTGAATTCTAGACTCACTTTCTTAAACAGCAAGCCTAGTAGCATTGTCCCAAATCTCTTTTATATGCTCTCCTACACAAATGATGGCTAGGCTTTTGACTATCTCAGGAAAGGGGAAGCATATGAAGAAGAAAGAAAGCATATGATGTGGACAACGATTATGACTGAAGCAGCTAAATCTGGCAGGACTTGAAGAAAAAAGAGTATTTTGATCAAATTCAATCTAAAGAATAAAAGTTTTGTCTGTGCAAATATTGTGTTCTACTCCTGCTTATATAAACTCTGGAAATACATTATCTCTTTAAGAGTTGTTTCTTTCCTGGTGATGTCAGTATCTTATGCCTATGTGTTAAGTAAATGGATTGGCAACATTAAATTGAGGTGCCACAAATTGGAAGGTGTGAGCAGCATCTGTGGGTGGAGGTGTTAAGGGGGAGTGGAGGAGAAGGTGGTGGGGCGCAAGTGAATCTGGGCCATCACCTTCAGCTGCTTTGAAGTGTTTTTCTCCAACAAAGGTGTGAATCAGCAGGTGTACCATGCCTCCTTGACATTTGTGCCTGCAAAATTGTGTGTGAGGTGCTCAAAAGAAAACTGGCTACTGCTTTTGTATGAAAAAAATATATATTTTTGAGCTAATTTTGTCCCTCAAAGAGAGGGACTTAAAGAGAAAATGTCCACTTAGTCTCTTCACCTTGTAGAAAGAGTTGACTTGAGTCAGTGCTTTGGAGGGATGGAAGTGGAGGGTTTTTAAGCTGAGTAGTCTTGACCTTAAGTAACATTAATCAGAACTTTGAGACACATCTATAATGGGTCATTATCCTTACAAAGAAATCCTGACTCTCATACATCATTGCTAGGTGTTTATTTGTTTGACTGCATCTGGTCTTAGCTGCAGCAAACAGGATCTTTTGTTGCCTGTGGGATCCTAGTTCCCTGACAAGAAATCAAATCCTTGTCCCCCGCATTACAAGGAAGACTCTCAATCACTAGAAGGCCAGAGTGGTGCCATTGCTAGGTAAATAAATAGATAGCATTTGGAGTGCCAATTGGTAATAGCTATCGAATTGAAAATGACTCATCTCTCAACCAAGGATTCATCTGCTGGGGATTTCATCTGTGAATTACATTAACAAAAACACACGTATGTGTACAGCTATTGCTGCATTACTTGGTAGTTGCAAAGAACTGGAAACAATCTAAATGACAATCAATCAGAAAAATTTAAATTCATGATACTTTTGTAAAATCAGAGTATTTTGCAGCAATTGAGAATCTTATGCAGCATGTGCTGACGTAAAAAAATATTGGAGATGTTTGACGGGAGAAAAGAAAGTTGTGATGATCTGACTATAGTATCCCAAATTTGTTACACAAACATGGGTAGAACTTGCAAATTTTAAACTAGCTATGGGACTTTTCTGGCATCCAGTGGTTAAGACTCCACCTTTCCACTGCCGGGAGTGTGGGTTCGATCTCTGGTAGGGAAAATAAGTTCCCACATGCCTCACAGCATGGCCTAAATAGATAAACTAGCTAAAATGCATGCAGTTTGCTAAGAGATTTAGCAATAGGTCAAAATGAACAGGTCCCTGTTGTTCCTTACATTCAGAGTAGACAGAGTTCTCCATAACACAACAGTGAAGTAGAAAGTATTTAATAATAGTATTTTAAATATTATTATTTCTTCTTCAATATTAAATAATATTATTAAATATTATTTAATAATAACAAAGTATTATTTCATTCATATTAATTACTTGTGCAGCCTCCAGAAAATCTATGAGAATGAAGTCTAAGATTTCCCTTTTAAATGCCCCTGCTTTTCTCTATTCCTTCCCAACTTGAAGTTCTAAGAATACTTGAGCTAATTCAGTCTAAAGGGGGTCAGACAGTGAAAACATGAATTCATTTATTTTGCTATTATCACACTTCAAGGCTGGACAAGCAGGATTCAACAGCAAAGATTGCTTGTGGCCACTATGGGCACAAGCCTGTGTGGAAGCCTACTAAAGCTGCAGGGTTCTTCATGGAAGCCAATCCCTCTTCCTCGACAGTGATGTGCCAGACTTCTCCAAGTTGTGGTTATTATGGTCTATCTCTTTCCTTTTCAATTCACTACAGGTTCCCCAGGAATAAGCTAAACCCCAGAAGGCTATGTTGACACAGGTTTTGGAGTTTACCACCTCATAGATCTAGAAAACTAATAATTCAGGACTACTAAGGTGATGGGAGATCAGAAGTCTCACTATACTCAACTTGCTTGGACAACCAGATGATTCACTATGTATTCACCTATTGTTTGCGATTATCTGTTTACACTGATGTATTTCACTTGTCAAATAATAAAAACTACAATTTAAATTTTGGCATGAGCTTCTTTATGCTATATGTGTAAAGCAAAGGTTTATAAATATATGGATGTGGGTATGTAAATATATGCACTTGTTTTTGCAAAGAAAGTTATAAGAAGTATATGCAAAAAACAGTTTATAGTGGTTCTGCTGAGAGGTGGAAATGAGGAGGTTGAAATACTTTTACTTTCCAGTTTTAGCTCTTGTACTCTTACTTTTTAATGTCATTATATAATTTATATGTGTTGTGTGTGTTCAGTCACTCAGTCATGTCTGATTCTTTGCAGCTCCATGAACTGTAGCCTGCCAGGTTCCTCTGTCTGTGAAATTTTCCAGGCAAGAATACTGGAGTGGGGTGCAATTTCCTCCTACAGATTTTCCTGACCCAGGGATAGAACTCACACTCTTGGGTCTGCTACATTGGCAGGAGGACTCTATCACTAGCACTGCCAAGGACCTTGATAATTTCTATCATCATAATAAAAAATACAGGGTTTCATTTGCTTTCTTTCTTATTTTAACTAAAAAGTGAAAGCAAAAGTGTTAGTCACTCAGTCATGTTCAACTCTGTGACCTCCATAGACTACAGCCCACCAGGCTCCTCTGTCGATGGAATTCTCCAGGCAAGAATACTGGAGTCGGTTGCCATTTCCTTCTCCAGGGAATCTTCTCCACCCAGGGACTGAACCTTGGTCTCCCAGATTGCAGGTAGACTCTTTACCAACTGAGACATCAGGGAAGCCATCAGGGAATTAAAAGAGGAGGACAAAAAGAAAGAATTTCATTTACAGAAATTCCCAGGCACTTGTACCTAATTCCTGGCAGGATTGCTTCCTGTTTGCAGATTAGCTTGGTCAGAGTTCTAAGCAGTTTCCCTTGGATTTGATTTATGTCAAAACCAATCACAGCAAATTTTGCATTTAATGGCACTCTTAGTCATATGAAATAAGTTCAAAGATAGAGCACATATGCACACACACACATACACACACACTTGCCTAAACAATAAGACAGCATTCACTATTTGCTCATTTTTTCAGATAAAGTATGGATCTAGACAATTTAACACTGTATTGAAGGTAGGGTTTGACTATCCTTTTATCATGAAGATGAAGTGGGGTATGAATTTATTAGGTAATAAGAATAATAATTTAATCACCATATTATTGATATCATCTCTTGTCTGGGAAATCCCACGGACAGAAGAGCCTGGTAGGCTACAGTCCATGGGGTCACTAAGAGTCGGATACGATTGAGTGACTTCACTTTCACTTTTCACTTTCATGCATTGGAGAAGGAAATGGCAACCCACTCCGGTGTTCTCGCCTGGAGAATCCCAGGGACGCGGGAGCCTGGTGGGCTGCCATCTATGGGGTTGCAGAGGGTCGGACACGACTGATGCGACTTAGCAGCAGCAGCAGCAGGGTCATATATAAACGAGGTGGATTTACTGAGACTCAAAACGTGCAGATTTGGGGACTCACCTCTATGGGGAATCACATTTGAAGTCTGAAACACTTTTTAAAAATATACTAAATGGAATTAAAACTCCATTTTTGAGTGCATCTGAGGTTTGGCGTTAAGTCATTCCAGCAATGTCTATTGTATGGATTGGCTAATGATGGTAAAAAATATATGTATTTGACTATTAAACACGTGTTAATGAATGACCTGTGTTCATTGATAAACCTGCCACAATGATTTTAAAGTCCATGTGAACAATTAAGTGTTTCCAGCTTTAGGCTTCAGGTGTGATATGCCTATGGGCCCATTCTAAGTCAATCTAGAATACTTCTATTTAAGGATATAGGCTGAGTATGTCTTTCTTTAACACAAATCGATGTGGGATTTTGGTGGAGGAGTGTCCTCTGCTTTGATTCATAAATCAGGAAATTGCAAGAAATTTGCATTGCCAGAAACTTTACAACCTGAAGTCAGAACTTTCATATCATTAAATTGATCCACGGATACTTGTTTTGATTAAAGCACCAGCTAACTCATAACAGCATCTGTACTTGCTGATGTAACTCAAACAAGCATAATGAATGCCTATCTTTTAATTTTTTATGAAAAGGCTTCATAATATATAATTAAGATGTTTTTTTACATGTTCTACTGATGAACCATCTGCAGGTATGACATTTAGCATCTGTACTTAAAAGTAGCCACCTGTTACAGCCTGGTGATCCTGACTGTGAGTCATTTCAGATAAATGGAATTTGGTACCATTTGGATTAAGGGCTCTCATGAATCCATCATTTTCTTGACATTTATTATTTTATTTTAGGCTGTCTTTCAGGTTTTTTTAAATGTTGCATCTATTGAAAATTCTAACTGCATTTGTTTTTAACCAAAGAAACTCTTCATAAATGTAAAGTGAGAAAAGACTGTGGAGGCCCTAAATTTGCTCTTTCCTTCCTATTACTTGGGCTTCTCTGGTGGCTCAGAAGACAAAGAACCCGCCTGCAATACAGGAGACCTGGGTTTGATCCCTGGGTCAGGAAGATCACCTGGAGAAAGAAATAGCTTCCTGCTCCAATATTCTTGCCTGGGAAAATCTATGGACAGAGGAGCCTGGCGGGCTACAAGCCGTGTGGTCACAAAGAGTGGGACACAACTGAGTGACTAACACTTTCACTTTTTTCCAACTTCTTATTTGACAAAATCAGATCATCCCAGGCATCCCAAATGGCTTAGCAAGTAAGAATCAGCCTTCAATGCAGGAGACACAGGAGATTCAAGTTTGATCCCTGGGTAAGGAAAATATCCTGGAGAAGGAAATGGCAACCCACTCTAGTACTCTTGCCTGAAGACTACCATGGACAGAGGAGTCTGGGAATAATAACAATAAATAATATAATAACTAATTTTCATTTTCTATTTTATGATATAATATTTACATTAATATATTTATTATATATTAGTTATATTTCATTAATTTATATTAATGTTTATTAATAATTATGTTTATATACTATTGCAAACTAAAAATTGGTACTTTCCATCTGGCTATACAAGGATTACATCACAGGTTACTGTCACTGCTGATCTTCAGCACTCTCTGAAAAGAGTTGTGGGGGAAATCAGGAGTGAGGCATTCTGTGCTCTGGGACAAACTGGCAGCACAGGGCTTCAGACAGATATTTTCAGGGGAAGATTTTATGAGCCCAGTTTTTGCATCTCCTCATATCTAGAAAAGCACTAAATTCTTTCATGGTGATGTCTGCTCCTCGTGACTAGCAGCCACCTTCTGCAAAAATATGTTCTTAAGCATGTTCTCACCCTTCGCCAGAATCACATATATTTACCTTCCTCCTGCCTCTTCTGTCTGAGCAGCTTTTTCAAAAGCTATCTGAAATGCTCTTCCTGGACTATAGGCCTCATTTTGGCCCAAACTAAACTTAACTCACAGTTCTCACATTGTACATTTTCTTTCAGTCAACAATATAATTATTATACGATATCATATAATAATTATTATCTAATAATGTATGTTTATTTCCTATCTACAAAGAAACTAGTACAGCACTAGTGACACATGGTAGCCACCCAAAGATTTTAAGTAAAGTATAGGCTAAAATGTAAAACAAATTCATTTAACTTATAAGCTGCATATTACATGTGAGAGATAAGACAACACGGAAGCTTATGTGCTAGATTCTTTCTTCATGGCGTTTGCTTGTCAGTACAGCAATAGTATATCTCTCTATTGCCTGAACTTCAATAGAGCACTCTGATGACATTTTCATTTATGGAACATATTAGCACTTTCCTTGTTGTTTACTGTTTTCTGTGCTGGTGTTTTGCAACTGCTTTCAGGTGGCCTCTGCCTGCAGCGACTTGTAGCAGTGTTTGGCTCCTGGCTAGAGATTTAGGTGGGGTCACAGCAGTGAATCATATTCTCCAGACCAGTGGCCAGTGACAAGGCCCTGGCTCTTAGGCTTTACAGAAAAGAATTCTCACAAGACGGGAAGTAGTGAAATAGTCAGGTGTTTATTAGGAGGAAAAAGAGTAAAGTATATGTGGACAGACACATGGGTAGACTCAGAGAGAGAGTAGTTTAAGTCGTCGTGTCTTCGTGGTAGTTTAAATCACTCATTTGAGATATTTTTTCCAGGTTTTCTTTGGCCAGACATTTTGATTTGCTTAGTCCTTAGTTCATATTTGGTATATCTCAGGATCTTCCCTCGTGGCTCAGATGGTAAAGAACCCACCAGCAAAGCAGGAAATCTGGGGTTGATCTCTGCATTGGGAAGATTCCCTGGAGGAGGCCATGGCAATCCACTCTAGTATTCTTGCCTGAAGAATGCCAATGGACAGAGGAGCCTGGCAGGTTACAGTCTATGGGTTCACAGTCAGGCACACCTGAGCGACTAGGCACAGCACAGGACACAGGATCCTCCCATGTGTATGCTCACACATCTCTCAGCCAAGATGGATTCTAGTGAAGAGGCTTATGGGTAGATTTGGTATCACTCCCCTTTTGACCTCCTGGGAGCTTTCTAGTCAGGAGGTCTTAACTTTGAGGATGAGAAATATATGGTGTCTTATCTTTTATTTGGGAAGTGCTTAGCCTCCTGTCAATTGTCCAGCAATTTAGGAGTTTCTGTTCACAGGGAATTAACTCCAGCTGTTCATGCTGGGACCCATCTATCCTCTGCCTCAAAACTACAGAGGAAATTCTGACAATTCAGGGGTCTTGTGAGGCATACATGTTTACACAAGTATTGAAACATCTTACTTGAAAGTAACTTTCCAAAGTCATTATATACAGAGACATTAGCATGGAGAAGGCAATGGCACCCCACTCCAGTACTCTTGCCTGGAAAATCCCATGGACAGAGGAGCCTGGAAGGCTGCAGTCCATGGGGTCGCTGAGGGTCAGACATGACTGAGTGACTTCACTTTCACTTTTTACTTTCATGCATTGGAGAAGGGAATGGCAACCCACTTCAGTGTTCTTGCCTGGAGAATCCCAGGGACCGGGGAGCCTGGTGGGCTGCCGTCTATGGGGTCTCACAGAGTCGGAAACGACTGAAGCAACTTAGCAGCAGCATCGTGGAGATACAATTAATCTTGAAAGAATTGAGTTGATTCAGTACTAGTTGAGAAAGCTGGTTTATGTTTAAGGGTTATGACCTATAGGAAAATCATAAAATAATATTCAGCAGGGTGAGGCGCTAACAGTATAAAAGGCCCATGAGTATAGAGGACAACGTAAAGAGAGCAGATTCATGTCTTTTTCTCCCTGACATTATGAATTAAATGCTGAATACAAAGATGTGTGAATTTATCTACTGTTGAAGTCTTTGTCTCTCTTTCTGATTGTTATAAAAAATTTATATGGCAATGTAATGAACATCCATATATATTTTTACATATGTCCTTGTGTACCGTTATACTATTGAGTCAAATACTTATAACAGTTTTATGTAATCTTTCCATCCTCCCAGACTATGTAGCATAATCCATAGCACCTGGTAGATGCCTGAACTATACTTATTAAGTCATTTAAATAATTTTTCAAATTATATCACCAAAATTAAAACTTACTGAGAAATGGAACTAGCCTACATAGTGAAAACAGGCATTCAATGACCCAATCCATTAAGGAATATTCAGTTCAGTTCAGTTCAGTCACTCAGTCATGTCCAAATCTTTGTGACCCCATGGTCTACAGCACGCCAAGCCTCCCTGTCCATCACCAACTCCCAGAGCCTACTCAAACTCATGTCCATTGATTCAGTGAAGCCATCCAACCATCTCATCCTGTCGTCCCCTTCTCCTCCCACCTTCAATCTTTTCCAGCATCAGGGTCTTTTCAAATGAATCAGTTCCCATCAGGTGGCCAAAGTATTGGAGTTTCAGCTTCAACATCAGTCCTTCAAATGAATATTCAGCATTGATCTCCTTTAGGATGGACTGGTTGGAACTCCTTGTAGCCCAAGGGACTCTGAAAAGTCTTCTCCAACACCACAGTTCAAAAGCATCAATTCTTCGGCTCTCAGGTTTCTTTACAGTCTAACTCTCACAGCCATACATGACTACTGGAAAAACCATAGCTTTGACTAGACAGACCTTTTTTGGAAAAGTAATGCCTCTGATTTCTAACATGCTGTCTAGGTTGGTCACAACTTTTCTTCCAAGGAGCAAGCATCTTTTAATTTCATGGCTGTAGTCACCATCTGCTGTGATTTTGCAATTGTTTCCCTTCTATTTGTCATGAAGTGATGGGACTGGATGTCATGATCTTAGCTTTTTGAGTACTGAGTTTTAAGCCAAATTTTTTACTCCTCTCTTTCACTCTCATCAAGAGGGTTTTTAGTTCCTCTTCAATTTCTGCCATAAGTGTGGTATTGTCTGCATATCTGAGGTTGTTGATATTTCAACTGGCAAACTTGATTCCAGCTTGTGCTTCATCCAGTCCAGCATTTCTCATGATGTATTCTGCATATAAGTTAAATAAGCAGGGTGACAATATACAGCCTTGATGTACTCTTTTTCCTATTTGGAACCAGTCTGTTGTTCCATGTCCAGTTCTAACTGTTGCTCCCTGACCTGCATACAGTTTTCTCAAGAGGCAGGTCAGGTGGTCTGGTATTCCCATCTCTTTCAGAATTTCCACAGTTTATTGTGATCCATACAGTCAAAGGCTTTGGCATAGTCAATAAAGCAGAAGTAGATATTTTTCTGGAATTTTGAGTGTTACTTACTAGCGTGTGAGATGAGTAAAATTGTGTGGTACTTTGAGCATTCTTTTCCATTGCCTTTCTTAGGGATTTGAATGACAACTGACTTTTTCAGTCCTGTGGCCACTGCTGAGTTTTCCAAATTTGCTGGCATATTGTGTGCATCAGTTTCACAGCATTATCTTTTAGGATTTAAAATAGCTCAACTGGAATTCCATCACCTCCACTAGCTTTGTTCATAGTGATGCTTCCTAAGACTCACTTGACTTCACATTCCATGTGACTGGCTCTAGGTGAGTGATTGCACCATTGTGCTTATCTGGGTCATGAGGATCTTTTTTGTCTAATTCTTCTGTGTATTCTTGCCACCCTTCTTAATATCTTCTGCTTCTGTTAGGTTCATGCCATTTCTGTCCTTTGTTGTGCCCATTTGTGTACAAAATGTTCCCTTGGTATCTCTTATTTTCTTGAAGAGCTCTCTAGTCTTTTCCATTTTATTTTCCTCTTTTTCTTTGCATTGGTCACTGAGGAAGGCTTTCTTATTTCTCCTTGCTATTCTTTGGAACTCTGCATTCAGATGGGTATATCTTTCCTTTTCTCCTTTGCCTTTTGCTTCTCTTCACAGCTATTTGTAAGGCTTCCTCAGACAACCTTTTTGCATTTTTTTCTTGGGGATGGTCTTGATCGCTCCTTCCTGTACAATGTTATGAACGACAGTTCACAGTTCTTCAGGCACTCTCTTTCAGATCTAATCCCTTGAATCTATTTGTCACTTCTACTGTATAATCATTAAGGATTTGATTTAGGTCATACCTGAATGGTCTAGTGGTTTTCCCTACTTTCTTCAATTTAAGTCTGAATTTGGCAATAAAGAGTTCATGATCTGAGCCACTGTCTGCTCCTGGTCTTATTTTTGCTGACTGCATAGAGCTTCTCCATCTTTGGCTGCAAATAATATAATCAATCTGATTTCAGTATTGACCTTCTGGTGATGTCCATGTGTAGAGTATTCTCTTGTGTTGTTGGAAGAGGATGTTTGCTATGACCAGTGTGTTCTTTTGGCAAAACTCCTTTAGCCTTTGCCTTGCTTTGTTCTATACTCCAAGGCCAAATTTGTGTGTTACTCCAGGTATCTCCTGACTTCTTATTTTTGCATTCCAGTCCCCTATAATGAAAAGGACATCTTTTTTGGGTGTTAGTTGTAGAAGGTCTTGTAGGTCTTCATTGAACCATTCATCTTTACCTTTTGAAGGATTACTGGTAGGGGCATAGACTTGAATTACTCTGATATTGAATGGTTTACCTTGGAAACAAACAGAGATCATTCTGTACTTTTCTACCACATTAGTCTCCCCTTGTGATTGTACTCATGGCTAAGATTTATTACATGAGTAAGGGAAACACAGTAGATCAATGAAGGAAAAGAATTCCAATGGAATTTGTAGGAATCTATGAATAGGACTCTGGTTTTGTCTCCCTTCAGTAATGGAATATATTAAGTATGTCTTTTCTCTAGCAGAGATAAAGTCATGTGCAATGTTTCTTCCCAGGAAAACTCATTAGAAACTCAAAACCCAAGCCCTGGTCATGTAGGCTCCTCTTCTCAGCACATTCCAAAATTTCAAAATCAGAGACATAAAATGGATACTTTGTTTGTACAAACATTCTAAGTATTAGTACATTGGGCTACTCCTATTCCTGTCAACTAGTGAGTGGTTTAAGTGCAAAGTTCCCAGATGCCAGCAAGGACCAATGATGGCATTATTTCTGATTATAGCCTTATGCTTACTATGTTGACTCTTTTGAATAGTACCCCCTTGTCCCTTGACCAACATGTATTTACAGAAAAATTAATATCAACAGAATCTCATGCACCAAGATGAGATTACCATGCACTAGTAACTTCAGTTATGCCATTTGGAGTCCAGGGTTTGGCCAGTTAAATTGAATCCCATTAACTATAAAGAACTACTTTGAAAATTAGCTAGCTGACTTTCTCCTTAAGTTTCTGTATTGAGCTTTTTACCTAGCTTGAGGCATTATCTCAAGCACAACTCAATTGTGTCCAGGAAGCTGACCTGAAGCATTCCACCAGAAGTGAAATCTTAGAGAACACACAGACATCCCTGGAAAAATTTGCCTATACCAAGCAGGACATACATTTGTTAAGCAGTAGAGAATAAATAGGCTGCCCATATGGTTTCCAAACCACCATGGAGCTTCCTGCCCTCATATTTCCAGTTCTTGCATGCATGCTAAGTCATTTCAGTCTTGTCTGACTCTTTGGGACCTCGTGGACTGTAGCTTGCCAGGCTTCTTTGTCCATGGGATCCTCCAGGCAAGAATCCTGGAGTCAGTTGCCATTTCCTTTTCCAAGGTATCTTCTCAACCCAGGGATCAAACCTGAGTTTCTTGTCTCCTGCATTGGCAGGTGGGTTCTTTACCACTAAGGCCATCTGGGATGCCTTATCTTGATCCAGAATAGATGTAGTTATTGACATAAAATAACTTTTCTTCTTGGGTAAAGACATTCATTATTATTTTTATTGCTTCTGTAATGAACTATTATGAACTGAATGGTTTGTTCAATACACATTTGTTATCTTAAAGTTTGTTTCACTGGGCTAAAGTCAAGGTATGGGCAGGGCTGTGTTTCTTTCTAGAGGATCTGAGAGAGATTCTATCTCCTTGCCTTTTTCAGCTTCAAGAGGCTACCCACAGTTCTTGGTTCATGAGCCTTTCCTATATTTTCACAACCAGAATCTTTGCTTTTCTCTGATCCTTCCCCTGATATAATATATCTCTCTCTGGTTGATTACAGTAGTAAAAGTTCCTCTGCTTTGAAGTACTTGTGTGAGTAGACTGAGACTATTTGCATAATTCAGGATCACATCTGCAAAATCCCTGTTGCCATGTAAGGTAATATATTTATTCACAGGTTCTGGGAGAAGGATGTGAGCATCTTTTGTTGTTGCTGTTTAGCTGCTAAGTTGTGTCAGTCCCTTTTGTGACTCCATGGGATGCAATCTGTTGAAGGTTCTCTGTTCATGGGATTCTCCAGGCAAGAACACTTGAGTGGGTTTCTATTTCCTTGTCAAGGGGATCTTCCTGACCCAGGGATTCAACCTGCGCCTCCTGCCACATCTGTTGCATTGCAGACAGATTCCTTACTGCTGAACCACTGGGGAAGCCCATGAGCATCTTTGGAGGGCCATTATTCTGCCTGCCAGTGAAAGTGAAAGTTGCTGAGTCGTGTCCAAATCCTTGCAACTGCAGGGACTATACAGTCCATGGAATTCTCTAGGCTCAGAATACTGGAGTGGGTAGCCTTTCCCTTCTCCAGGGGATCTTTCCAACCCAGGTATCGAATCTAGGTCTCCTGCATTGCAGGCGGATTCTTTACCAACTGAGCTATCAGGGAAGCCCTGCCTACCAGAAAGCCTTCTAAGATAATATATTGATTTTAAAGCACTGCCTCCACAACTTACTGCCCAGGTTCTCCAGTTCTTTCAGAGTCTCATCCTCAAATTTTACTTGAAGTTCCTTGATGTTAGCAGACATATGTGATCCTGAACACTTATACTATTTCCTCAGCTCTACTAGTCATGCCAGTTCTGCCAAACAAGAAGAATAATTTTCTCTTTTTCCACACAAACATATTTCTGTTAAGCCCATCACATCATTTTCTGAAGTGTTCAGATATGTCTGGATCCCATTAAAGACACAATTCTTCTCATTTTGAATCCTTCTGACAGAAAGTAATGATTAGTGATTATTAAGTTGGCTATCAGGAAAGTTTCTACCATTTCCTATTGTAGAAGCACATAAAGTAAGAAAGTAATTCATCTTGAAGGCAAGGAAAACATAGGAAGACTTGAGTACAAATGCTAAGGTGTTCAAGCATTATGGATCCAACATTTCTTCAGCAAGAATTACTTACAAATCTCACAAGTTTTTCATTGGAGCCAAACATATAGGCCAGTGGATGCAGTGACATACTCTGTAGCATCTTTGAAGGGTACTTAAAAGGTCTAATGGCAACCCACTCCAGTATTCTTGCCTGGAGGATCCCATGGACAGAGGAACCTGGTAGGCTACAGTCCATGGGCTCACAAAGAGTCAGACATGACTGAGCGACTTCACTAAAATGTCTATCAGACTTATACCAAATGATTGCACCAAACACTTTTATTCCTTTGTGCTTCTCTTCTGAACCATCCTGGAACCTGCTGGAGAAGTGAATCCTGGGAGGACCTCTACCTTTGAATGGCAGGATCAGAGCAGAAGCTGGTACCTGTTTCCACCTCTTACCCCATCTGGAGAAGCCCAGACTTCTGCCCTGAGAGGGTAGATGGAGAAAGAGAATGAGGGAATCTATAATCAAGAATATATATTTTTAAAAAGCCTCCATGTCCTTGTGAGATGAACCTTGTGCATGTTAATTTTCTTCAGTCACGTCTGACTCTTTAAGACCCTACTGACCTTACCTGGCCAGGCTCCTCTGTCCTTGGGATTCTCCTAGCAAGAGTACTGGAGTGGGTTGCCATGTCCTCCAGGGGATCTCCCCAACCCAGGCACTGAAGCTGCATCTCTTATGTCTTCTGCATTAGCAGGCAGGTTCCTTACCACTAGTGCCACCTGGGAAGCTGACATGACCACAGATGAAGAACAAAAGAATTAAATACTAAGTTTCATTCAGAAATCAACATCATGACAAATTAGCATTCATGGTCTGGTGAGGGTAAAAACACCTCCCCCTTGGTTTATCATATGGGCTCTGTCAGAGAATCAAGCTCTGGGTGAGCACTAAAGAAGTAAAATCTGTGGATGTCAGGAGCTCTCTAACCATAGAGGACTTGACACTGAAATCAGTCTTGTCCTATAGTCCCATGGATCAGGGACTAGACTGGGAGCAGGGACCCTCCTGCCCAACCTCTTGTGTTCTTGGTAAACTTATATCACCTACCCCACTTCACTAATAAAATAAGACATTGGAGCTTTGTCAGCATGACCAGGGCCACAGAGTGTTCAGACATTTAATTGAGCAAAGTATCTGCATATGTCTGTGAGAGTGTCTCTGGGTGAGATTAATATTTAAATTTACAGAGTAAAAGAGATTGCCTTCCACAACATAAGTGAGCTTCATCTAATCCATTGAATGTCTGAATAAATAAGAGTCTGAGTAAGAAAAAATTCTTTCTCCCTGACTGACTGTCTTTGAAATGGGACATTGGTCTTATCTTGCATTTGGATTTGGAATTGAGCTTGAACTTACACCATTAATTCTTCTAGTTTTCAGGGCTTTGGGCTTAAACTGAAACCTCCCCACCCATTGACTCTCCTAGATCTCCAACTCACCAACTGCAATTTTTGACTTTTTCAGCCTCTATAAGTGGGTGAGCCAGTTCGTTTAGGTAAATCAATCTCTCTCTCTTTCCCTTTTATTCTATTTGTTCTATTTCTCTGGGGCCCAGAATAACCCGATTATTAATTATTTTCCATCCTAAATCTTTTGTTCTGCTTCTGAAGATCAGTCTGCTGGATTTTGATTTTAATGCCCCTCCAGTGGGTACCAAAACATACCCTGTATTTTGATACATTAGCATACTTTCCACACATAGTATAACAGCTTTTTGAAAGCTTGTATCCTTCACTAGACTTTAGTTATTTTAAGATCAGGAGTTCTGTTAATCATATTCATTCTTATAGCTTTAGTATCTAACACAAGCTAGGAAAACAGTAAATGCTTATTGAGAACTTATTGAAAAAATGAATGTAACTGAAAGCTTAAAAAGAACAACACATTCTCCTTCTAACTAAACAGATTTTTCAAACAGTTTTTCATTCAAAAAACTTACTTATGTTTCTTATCACCTCATTTGCACCTGACGTTTCAACTTTTCAAGAAGCAACCTGAGAACACAGCAGATTTTCAGGCTTCTGGATGTCAAATTCATGTCAAAGCATTTCATAGGTGAGGAAATTAGGCAGAAGTGGATTTTTGCTGAAAGCTATTTTAGCAGAAATTATTATTTGTACTTAGCAAGACATTATTCTTCTTTCTTTTTATTATTATCACTGGTCTATGAATACCAGACCACTTGACCTGCCTCTTGAGAAATCTATATGCAGGTCAGGAAGCAACAGTTAGAACTGGACATGGAACAACAGACTGGTTCCAAATAGGAAAAGGAATTCATCAAGGCTGTATATTGTCACCCTGCTTATTTAACTTATATGCAGAGTGCATCATGAGAAACGCTGGGCTAGAAGAAGCACAAACTGAATCAAGATTGCTGGGAGAAATATCAATAACCTCAGATATGCAGATGACACCACCCTTATGGCAGAAAGTGAAGAGGAACTAAAAACCCTCTTGATGAATGTGAAAGAGGAGAGTGAAAAATTTGGCTTAAAGCTCACATTCAGAAAATGGAGATCATGGCATCTGGTCCTATCACTTCATGGGAAATAGATGGGGAAACAGTGGAAACAGTGTCAGACTTTATTTTTTTGGGCTCCAAAATCACTGCAGATGGTGACTGCAGCCATGAAATTAAAAGACGCTTACTCCTTGGAAGAAAAGTTATGACCAATCTAGATAGCATATTGAAAAGCAGAGACATTACTTTGCGTGGAAAGGTCCGTCTAGCCAAGGCTATGGTTTCTCCAGTGGTCATGTATGGATGCAAGAGTTGGACTGTAAAGAAAGCTGAGCACCGAAGAACTGATGCTTTTGAGCTGTGGTGTTGGAGAAGACTCTGGCGAGTCCCTTGGACTGCAAGGAGATCCAAACAGTCCATCGTAAAGGAGATCAGTCCTGGGTATTCATTGGAAAGACTGATGCTGAAGCTGAAACTCCAATACTTTGGCCACCTCATGTGAAGAGTTGACTCATTGGAAAAGACCCTGATGCTGGGAGAGATTGAGGGCAGGAGGAGAACGGGACAACAGAGAATGAGATGGCTGGATGGCATCACCGACTCGATGGACGTGAGTTTGGGTAAACTCTGGGAGTTGATGATGGACAGGGAGGCCTGGTGTGCTGTGATTCATGGGGTCGCAACAAGTCAGACACGACTGAGCGACAGAACTGAGCTGAACTGAATGGGGTCATTCTAGCTCCAGTTCATGCATACAGACATGGTAAACAGGAATTTTATAAATGTATCTTCCAGTGTACACACTTTCCATATCTTGATTTATTTGTGAAATCCTAGAAAAAAGTAAGACCCACAGATTTTGCTGTGTTTAAAACTGATGTAGAATCTGTCATGATATATATTGTAAAATAATGACAGAACATCTCCAAAGAAGAAGATCTATTTAAGTTTTTAAAATAACTTTTTGTGAGATATTATTATTATCATCCTTGACAGGAAGTCATTGGAGATACAAGTACAGAGGGGAGCATCTGGTATAAGATGACCAAACTTTAAGTGCTAAAACTAAGTAAGTCCCAGGAGATCAGAACTAGTAGGTCACCTTAGGTTGAGTCAGGTCATGAATCTCCAGTCCAAAATTATGTATGGAGATTGTGCTCCCATATGATTCTGCAGTCCCACTCCTGGACATATATTTGGAGAAAATGATAATTTGAAAAGACACATACACTCTAATGTTCTTTGCCATACTATTTACAATAGGCAGAACATGGAAGCATCCTAAATGTTCCCACTGACAGAAGAATAGATAAAGATGATGTGACATACATACACAATAAATACTCAGCCATGAAAAACAATGAAAATGCCATTTGCCCTAACATGGATGGACTGAGAGATTATCATAGTAAGTAAGTCAGACAGAGAAAGGCAAATATCATATGGTATCAGTTATATGTGGAATAAAAAAAATAAACAAATGAACTCATATACAAAATGGAAATATACCCACAGACAGAAAACAAACGTATGATTAACAAAGGGAAAGGAGGGCTAAATTAGGAATTGGGGATTAACATATACACACTACTATATATAAAATACATAATCATCAAAGACCTACTGTATAGCACAAGGATCTATACTCAATATTTTGTAACAACAGATAAAGTTAAAGAATCTAAAAAAGAATATATATATAAATAATATATAGCCACATATATGTGAATCACAGTGTTGTATACCTGAAAGTAATGCAACATTGTATATCAACTATATGTAACAAAAATACATACATACATGAGGATTGTATTGAAGAAGAGGTCAGAATTGGCTAAGTCACTACAAACATAACTATCAACCAAGAGGCAAGGCCCATGACAGAAGCTGAGATTAATGACCCAAGCAAAAGCCTCTGAGCATCAGAAAACCAAGAGGAAAGAGCAGTAAGAGTGTTCAGGGATTCTGGTGAGTTTTGTTTCTTAATTACACAAATGGTACAAGACTTGATTCTCATCATAGAGAAGGGAACAAAGCATAATGTTAAATGGCCATTTTAGTGTTTTTCCTTCATTTGCAGCTAATTAATCTTTACAATTTTGTGCACATCCTTCCTGACATTTTTCTATGCATTACAAATATGTATGGAAAAATAACTTTTACAGTTGTCTTGTTCACACTATACATTATATTTTGTAACTTTATGTTTTCACTTAAGAACTCATTAAAAAAAAACTCATCTCAGATACTAATCTGAGATAATCAATTTGGAGTTATTAGGAAAAAATGCTAAGGCAGATATCATAAATAATTGAGATAAAGTGGAATATTCTTATAATGAATAAGTGTTAAGTGTTAGTCACTTAGTCATGTCGACTCTGTGTGACCACATGGACTGTAGCCCACCAGGCTCCTCTGTCAATGGGATTCTCCAGGCAAGAATACTGGAATGGGTTGGCATTTCCTTCTCCATGTAATGAATAAAACCATGGGAAAATTCAGAAGAGAAATGCAAAAACTAAAAAAAAATGAAACTATTATTAATGAAAATTATAATACTTGAAAAAAAATATTGACTTAGGAGCAGAAGAGAGATTAGCTGGGAAAGGGGTAGTGAATTTGAAAATAGAAAAATAGAAAGTCATCAAATGTGAAAAAGAGACAGAAAAGAAATTTAATAAAAATAATTAAGAAAATATCAATTTTGGCTACTGAAAAGGAGAAATGTTGTATTATATATATATATATATATATATATATATATATATATATATATCTGACAAACAGTTGAAATTCTGGGTATATAAAACACAATTCAAAAAAAAGAAGCTCAATTCAAAGGAGACATTTTAATGCAAAAAAATTTCAATACACATTTCAGAAAAGAAGTTACACATATGTCAATAAGCACATGAAAAGCTGTTTCACATCACTGGTCATGAAAGAGAAACAAGTTAAAACCACGATAAGATAGTATTACACACTCATTAGAAGTGTTAAAATTAAAGTAAAATGGTGGAAATGATCAATTGTAGGGCATCATTTGAAGTAAATGGAACCCTCAAACATGGAAAGAAGATAAAATTGCATTAATAATTTTGGAGGAGGGAGGGCTGCCTGAGAAACATCCATCTCTGGGAATGAAAACAGGGAAGGATTCTATGTGCCTTTCTGTTTTTGCAAAAAGGAAAACTTGGACTGAAAGAATACATTTTATATACCTGGATTTTTACACCTAAATTTTGTTATTATAATGGAAAACAATTTTTGTAAACATTTGGTAAATTCTTATAAATTTAAAGTTATACATGACAGAAAGTGAAAAGGAACCAAAAAGCCTCTTGATGAAAGTGAAAGTGGAGAGTGAAAAAATTGGCTTAAAGCTCAACATTCAGAAAACAAAGATCATGGTATCTGGTCCCATGAATTCATGGGAAATAGATGGGGAAACAGTTGAAACAGTGTCAGACTTTATTTTGGGGGGGTTCCAAAATCACTGCAGGTGGTGATTGCAGCCATGAAATTAAAAGACACTTACTCCTTGGAAGAAAAGTTATGACCAACCTAGATAGCGTATTGAAAAGCAGAGACATTACTTTGCCGACTAAGGTCCATCTAGTCAAGGCTACGGTTTCTCCAGTACCGTAATGTCTCTCACATGTCTGGATGTGAGAGTTGGACTGTGAAGAAAGCTGAGCACTGAAGAATTGATGCTTTTGAACTTTGGTTTTGGAGAAGACTCTTGAGAGTCCCTTGAACTGCAAGGAGATCCAACCAGTCCATTCTGAAGGAGATCAGCCCTGGGATTTCTTTGGAGGGAATGATGCTGAAGCTGAAACTCGAATACTTTGGCCACCTCATGTGAAGAGTTGACTCATTGGAAAAGACTCTGATGATGGGAGGGATTGAGGAGGAGAAGGGGATGACAGAGGATGAGATGGCTGGATGGCATCACAGACTCGATGGATGTGAGTCTGAGTGAACTCCGGGGGTTGGTGATGGACAGGCAGGCGTGCTGCAATTCATGGGGTCGCAAAGAGTCAGACACGACTGAGCAACTGAACTGAACTGAGAACAGTTTAACAAGTAGGCATTTATTCAAGAGAAATAAAGACATTTGTCTACACAGAGAATTTTGCATAAATATTCATAATGGACTTATTCACATTAGTCTTTTGAAAAGTAAAAGTGAGTTCAGACATGTCTGACTCTTGATGACCCCATGGATTGTATTCCAGCAGGCTCTTCTGTCCATAGGATTTTCCAAGCAAGAATACTGGAGTCGGTAGCCATTCTCTTTTTCAGGGGATCATAAAAAAATAATCCAAATGTTCATCAATGGGTGAATGAATAACACAGTGTGATATCCTCTTATAGTGAGACAGTATCTAGAAATAAAGAGAAATGAATGGATGAAGCAGTATGAATGAATGTTAAAATCATTATACGGAGAGAAAAAGTCAGACACAAAAATAGGTATGTCATATGATTTTAGTATGAAATGTAAACTAACATAGTGATAAAATCACGTTAGTAGTTGCTGGGAACCAAAGGTAGAGGAAAGTGTAGCCTGTAAAGGAGTATAAAGAATCTTTTGCTAGTAATGGCAATATTTTGTAATTTTATTGTGTCTGCAGATTTAAGATTGTGTGCAATTGTTAAAGTCCATCCAATGTGCAGTTTAAATGAAAGAGCTTTGCCATTCCTTGATGTGGTTGATAATAAAAATTAAAAAAAAAAAATTGCCATAAAATAAACCCTAGGCTGAGATGTTTCCACTGGTCAGTTTTCTCAAATATTTAATAAAGGAATATTAACAATACTATGTAAACTATCAGAAGATAAAAGAAAAATAATCACTTCTCATCTAAGTTAATGAGGCCAATATTAATCTGATACTAAAACTAGACACAGAATTTTATTAAAAAATTACTAAGAATAATATCCCTCCTGAACATAGATGCAAGAATTCTGTAAAATATTAGTAAGTTGAATCCAACAATATATTAAAAAGATAATGAATCACAACCAAACTGAGTTTATCCTTGGAATCAATATTCATTCAACATTAAAAATTCAATAATGTTATTCACCATATTCACATAATAAAGTATAAAAGTGATATGATCATCTCATTAGACAGAAAAAAAGTATTTAACTAAATTCTGTCCCTATTATGATTAAAAAAAGCCTCTCCATAAATTACACATTGAAGAGAAAGTCCTCACCCTGATAATAAATATGATTGTGATTGTTTAGTTGCCAAGTTGTGTCCAACTCTTTTGAGACCCCATGGACTATATCCTGCTAGTGTTCTCTGTCCATTGGATTTTCCAGGCAAGAATGCTGGAGTGGTTTGCCATTTCCTATTCCAGGAATTATTCCTGATCCAGGAATGGAATTTGAATCTCTTGTGTATCCCTCATTGGCAGGCAGATTTTTTCACCACTGAGACACCAGGAAAGCCTAATAATGAGTATCTATGAAAAATTAACAGGTAACATCACTGCTGCTGCTGCTGCTGTCACTTCAGTCGTGTCCGACTCTGTGCAACCCCATAGACGGCAGCCCACCAGGCTCCCCTGTCCCTGGAATTCTCCAGGCAAGAACACTGGAGTGGGTTGCCATTTCCTTCTCCAATGCATGAAAGTGAAAAGTGAAAGTGAAGTCACTCAGTCGTGTCCAACCCTCAGCAACCCCATGGACTGCAGCCTACCAGGCTCCTCCGCCCATGAGATTTTCCAGGCAAGAGTACTGGAGTGGGGTGCCATTGCCTTCTCCGGGTAACCTCACACTTAATGGTTAATAATTAAATGCTTTTTTCTTAAGGTCAGGATCAAGGCAAGTTTGTTTCCAGTTTATACTCCTATTCAGCATTCTAATGGGTGTTTGAGGCATGAAAATAAGCCAAAAAAAAAAAAAAAGGAAGGAATAAAGAGGGGTCAGTTGGAAAGCAAAAAGGAAAGTGTCTAGGTTTACACCTGGCAAGATTATGTGCAAAGAAAAATTCTAAGGAGCCTATAAAAAGCTACTTAACATAATAAGCAAATTAGTGACTTACAAGGTTATTATGAGATATAAATTGTGTTTCTATATGCAACAACAACAACAAAAAAAAAAACAAATGAAAAATGAAACAAAAATTATCATATTCATTAAAAAGCAAACAGAAACTACCTAGGGATACATTTAATAATGTAGATACAAAACCCATGTATTGAAAATTTTAAAAGCCACTAAGGGAAATTAAAGAACCATATAAATATCCAGTACTCTTGCCTGGAAAATCCTATGGATGGAGGAGCCTGGTGGGCTGCAGTCCATGGGGTTGCTAAGAGTCGGACACGACTGAGCGACTTCACTTTCACTTTTCACTTTCATGCATTGGAAAAGATAATGGCAACCCACTCCAGTGTTCTTGCCTGGAGAATCCCAGGGACGGGGGAGCCTGGTGGGCTGCCGTCTATGGGGTCGCACAGAGTCGGACACGACTGAAGTGACTTAGCAGCAGCAGCATAAATATCTATCCTGGTCACACATTAGAATGTACATTATTAAGATGACACCTCTTCAAAGATTTTGCATAATTCCAATAAAAATTGGACTTTCTTGTAGCTCAAGTGGTAAAGAATCCCCCTGTGATGCAGGAAAACAGGGTTTGATTCCTGGGCTGGGAAAATCCTCCAGAGAAGGGAATGGCAATCCACTCTAGTATACCTGCCTGGAGAATTCCATGGACAGAGAAGTCTGGCAGGCTATAGTTCATGGGGTCTCAAAGAGTCAGACATGACTGAGCAACTAACACACACATAATAAAAATTCCAGAAGACCTTTTCTGTAGAAAGTAGCAAACTAATTATAAATTGTATATGAAAATGAAAAAGACCTACAAAGAGTCAAAACACTTTAAAAAATAAACAAAACTGTAGAACTTGCACTGCCTAATTTCAAAATTTACTGTAATGGTATAATAGTTTAGGCAATGTGATATTAGAATAAGGATATATCAAAAAGCAACAGCTAGAACCAGACATGTAACAATGGACTGGTTATAATTGGGAAAGAGTATGTCAAGGCTGTATATTGTTACCCTGATTATTTAACTTATATGCAGAGTACATCATGCAATATACCAGGCTAGATGAATCAAAAGCTGCAATCAAGATTGCCAGGAGAAAAACAACAACATTACATATGCAGATTTGTTGTTGTTCATATCAACAACCTCAGAAATGCAAATTTGTTGTTGTTCACTTACTAAGTCAGGTCCCAAGCTTTTAGACCCCATGGACTGCAGCACGACAGGCTTCCCTGTCCTTTACCATCTCTAAGAGGCTGCACAAACTCAAGTCCATTGAGTCAGTGATGCCATCCAAAAATCTCATCCTCTGTCATCCCCTTTTCCTCCTGCCCTCAATCTTTCCCAGCATCAGGATCATTTCCAATGAGTCAGCTCTTTGCATCAGGTAGCCAAAGTATTGGAGCTTCAGCATCAGTCCTTCTAATGAATGTTCAGGGTTGATTTGCTCTAGGATTGACTGATTTGATCTCCTTGCAGTTAAAGGGATTTGTAAAAGACTTCTCTAGCACCACAGTTTGAAAGCATCAACCACCCTAAAAAATCCACCCTAGAAAGCAAAGAGGAACTAAAGAGCCTCTTGATGAAGGTGAAAGAGGAGAATAAAAAAGCTGGCTTAAAACTCAGCATTCAAAAAGCTAAGATCACAGCATCCAGCCCCATCACTTCATGACAAATAAATGGGGAAACAATGGAAACAATGACAGACTATTTTCTTGGGCTCCAAAATCACTGCAGATAGTGACTGCAGCCATGAAATTAAAGACACTTGCTCCTTGGAAGAAAAGCTATGATAAACCTCAACAGAATATAAAAAACAGAGGTACCACTTTGCTGACAAAAGTCTATATAGTCAAAGCTATGGTTTTGCCAGTAGTCATGTATGGATGTGAGAGTAGGATCATAAAAAAGGCTGAGCACCAAAGAACTGATGCTTTCAAACTGTGGTGCAGAAGACTCTTGAGTCCCTTGCACAGCAAGGAGATCAAACCAGTCAATCCTGAAAGAAATCAGCCCTGAATATTTATCGGAAGGACTGATGCTGAAGCTGAAGTTCTAATACTTTGGCCACCTGAGGCAATGAGCCAATTTATTGGAAAATATCCTGATGCTAGGAAAGATTAAGGGCATGAAGAGAAGGGGGCACCCTTGTCTTCTCTTCTGTATTGGTAGAACCAATACAGAATTGTAAAGTAAAATAAAAAATAAATTAAAAAAAAAAAGAGCTTTCCAAGAAAAAAAAAAAAAGAGAAGGGGGCAACAGAGGATAAGATGATTGGATGGCATCACTGACTCAATGAACATGAGTTTGAGCATACTCAGGGAGATAGTGAAGGACAGGAAAGCCTGGCCTGCTGCAATCCATGGGGTCCAAAGAGTCGGACATGCTTAGCGACTGAACAAGATATTAATGAAAGTGAATGAAGCCCAGAAATAGACTGAGGTTTCTATGGTCAGTGACTAATAAATTTGAGAGGTCAATTAGCAACAGGAGAATAGTGTCTTTTGCAGATAATCTTAGAACTGTTAGCTATCCTTCTGGAAAATAATATTATTATCACATGATATAAAAACTAACTTGAAATTGACTTTCAAGTTAAATTGAAAAGCTACAACTATGAATATTATAGAATAAAGCACTAATGAAAATCTTGTACCCTAAGATTGAAAACACAATAATGAATCAAAGGGAAAATGTCACCTATCGCACTTCATCTAAATTAACAACTTTTTCTCTTTGAATGAAACCTTTCAGCAAATGTAAAAGTAAGTCACAGAATAGGAGAGAAAATGTCAAATATGTGATTTTTGTATACATATAATATAAAATTATTATTCATGTCACATATACACATAACAAAAATCTAACATTCCAAACATACAGGAAATATAAAGTTTACATACTCAATGCTAAAATAGTCAAATTGATTTAAATATTTAAGAATAATGAGCAAAAGATTTTGACAGAAGACTTGCAAAAAAATGATGTTCAAATTAGCCATTTTGTATCATATATGTGTATATTAAGTACATTAAAGGATGTGCAATATCATTATCAGAATTACAAATTAAATATATTATTAAAATTAAGATTAGAGCAAATAAGTTTTAAACATTGCCAGGAGGTATTTAAAAATGTACAAACACTTTGGAAAAAATAGGTACACTTTTTTTGTTTAAATGGAGTTAAACATATAATCCAGCAATTTAACTTCTAAGTCTCTATTCAAGAGAAAAGAAAATACGTTTTCACATAAAGACTTGTACCCAAACATACATGGCACCTTTATTTATAAAAGTTATTACCTGAAAATAGCTTAAAATGTCCATCAGCAGGTGAATGGAGAAGAAAATTGTGCTATATCCATGTAATGGATTACTATTTAACAATAGAAATGAAGGAACTGCTAATAAAGCTAAGTATGGATAAATCTCAAAAAAAAATGCTAAATGAGTAAAGCTAGGGACAAGAGTACACACTGTGCTATTATATTTTTATTTAATCCCAGAAAAGGTAAAATTTGTTTATGTGGTCAAACAACCAATAGTAGTGGTTCATAATAGGGGTGGATGGCTGGAGGCATTTGATCTTAAAGAGTCTGGAGAAATTTTCTGTGAGGTGGAAATATTCTGTAATGTGAGTGTACTGGTGTATAAAAATTGTGCATGTTTGTCAAAATTCAAATGCATGCATCTTATAGCTCAATGATCTTGATTAAATTATAAAATAAAGTAAGGATTAGTAGTCAAGTGGTCAAACATACACACACATTATTTCCTCATATATATGTGAGAAAATCTGCTTACTATAACTTCTTATGTACTCAAAGTAGATGTTAATTAGCTAAACTTATAATAAGACATGCACTAAAAGATTTTCTTTAAAAAGTATAAACCAACAACAAACCTAGTTTACCCAAATTTTATCTCAATGTCCACTTTCCAATAGATATTTAATTAAGGTATCTTTTGGGGCAGGATGGGTAGTGTGTCACTCATAAGCATTACTATGAACTATGATAAGATGTTGGAAAAGGAAATGGCAACCCACTCCAGTGTTCTTGTCTGGAGAATGCCATGGACGGAGAGGCTGCAGTCTGGTAGGCTGCAGTCTATGCGGTTGCAAAGAGTCAGACATGACTAAGCAACTAACACACACGCACATGATAAGATATGAGGAAAAATGCTCTTGGAGAAAGATTTTTATTACAGAACTGAGTTCCATATTTTTAGGAAAATATGAATGATATGCTATAAATTCTTCTTGAAACACAGTTACAATGTAAGCAAATATTGGAATATTCAAAGACTATATTATATAAATGAGAATAACTGATAGATTAATGGAATGTTCAAACTACCGCACAGTTTTACACTCATCTCACACACTAGAGAAGTAATGCTCAAAATTCTCCAAGCCAGGCTTCAAAAGCACATGACCCATGAACTTCCAGATATTCAAGCTGGATTTAGAAAAGGCAGGGGAACCAGAGATCAAATTACTAATACACGTTGGATCATTGAAAATGCAAGAGAATTTCAGAAAAAAAAATCTATTTTTGCTTTATTGACTATGCTAAAGCCTTTGACTGTGTGGATCACAACAAACTCTAGAAAATTCTTCAAGAGATGGGAATACCAGACCACCTGACCTGCCTCTTGAGAAATCTGTAGGCAGGTAAAAGAGCAACAGTTAGAAGTGGACATGGAACAAAAGACTGGTTTAAAATTGGGAAAGGAGTACATCAAGGCTGTTTATTGTGACCCTGCTTATTTAACTTCACTGCAGAGTACATCATGTGAAATGCTGGGCTGGATGAAGCACAAGCTGGAATCAAGATTGCCAGGAGAAATATCAATAACCTCAGACATGCAGATGACACCACACTTACAGCAGAAAGTGAAGAACTAAAGAGCCTCTTGATGAAAGTGAAAGAGGAGAGTGAAAAAGTTAGCTTAAAACTCAACATTCAGAAAACTAATATTATGACATCTGGTCCCATCAGTTCAGTTCAGTTCAGTTCAGTTGCTCAGTCATGTCTGACTCTTTGGGACCCCATGAATCGCAGCACGCCAGGCCTCCCTGTTCATCACCATCTCCCGGAGTCCACTCTGACTTATGTCCACTGAGTCGGTGATGCCATCCAGCCATCTCATCCTCTGTCATCCCCTTCTCCTCCTGCCCCCAATCCCTTCCAGCATCAGAGTCTTTTCCAATGAGTCAACTCTTCACATGAGGTGGCTAGAGTAATGGAGTTTCAACTTTAGCAGCAGTCCTTCCAAAGAACACCCAGGACTGGTCTCCATTAGAATGGACTGGTTGGAATTCCTTGCAGTCCAAAGGACTCTCAAAAGTCTTCTCCAACACCACAGTTCAAAAGCATCAATTCTTTGTGCTCAGCTTTCTTCACAGTCCAACTCTCACATCCATATATGACCACTGGAAAAACCATAGCCTTGACTAGATGGGCCTTTGTTGGCAAAGTAATGTCTCTGCTTTTCAATATGCTATCTAGGTTGGTCATAACTTTTCTTCCAAGGAGTAAGCGTCTTTTAATTTCATGGCTGCAGTCACCATCTGCAGTGATTTTTGAGCCCCCCAAAATAAAGTCTGACACTGTTTCCACGGTTTCCCCATCTATTTCCCATGAAGTGATAGGACCAGATGCCATGATCTTCGTTTTCTGAATGTTGAGCTTTAAGCCAACTTTTTCAGTCTCTTTCACTTTCATCAAGAGGCTTTTTAGTTCCTCTTCACTTTCTGCTATAAGGGTGGTGTCATCTGCATATCTGAGGTTCTTGATATTTCTCCTGGCAATCTTGATTTCATGGCAAATAGATGGGGAAATAGTGGAAATGGTGAGAGACTGTTTTATTTATTTTATTTTTGGGGGGCTCCAAAATCACTGGAGATGGTGATTGCAGCCATGAAATTAAAAGACACTTGCTCCTTAAAAGAAAAATTATGACCAACCTATACAGCATATAGAGACATTACTTTGCCAACAAAGGTCCATCTAGTCAAAGCTATGGTTTTTCTAGTAGTCATGTATGGATGTGAGAGTTGGATTATAAAGAAAGCTGAGCACCAAAAAATTTATGCTTTTGAGCTGTGGTGTTTGAGAAGACTCTGGGGAGTCCCTTGGACTGCAAGCATATCCAATCAGTCCATCCTAAAAGAGATCAATCCTGAGTATTCATTGGAAGGGCTGATGCTGAAGCTGAAACTCCAATACTTTGGCCATCTGATGTGAAGAACAAACTGATTTGAAAAGACCCTGATGCTGGGAAAGATTGAAGGCAGGAGAAGGGGTTGACAGAGGATGAGATGATTGGATAGCATCACTGACACGTTGGACATGACTTTGAGTAGGCTCTGGGAGTTGGTGATGGGCAGGGAAGCCTGGCGTGCTGCAGTTCACGGGGTCGCAGAGTCGGACATGACTGAGTAACTAAACTGAACTGAACTAATGGGAATACGAAGGCTAAGTTCAAATGTAGTTTGTTAGAATTAACAGTACTTATACTTGTCTTGTTATAAGGTAGTTGCTCACTAAGCACTGGTGGTTGGATGTAAAGAAGAAAACCTCGAATAATTTCTTTTTTACCCATTGAATCAAAAGCAGAACTTTCCATCTGCATATATGGTATTCAAATATAATACAGATATTTTTGAACAAGAGCAACAACATCTTAAAAAAGCTTTTTAATCAATGCATCTTCAGTTCATCTTTCTTTTATAGATTGCTACTTTCTAAATTTCCCTAGCAATCTTATATTTGTGTGACTAATTTTAGCTTTCCTTTAAGCTCACCTGGAAGCTTTGTAAAATAAAACTTTCTTTCTCTTGCTGCCTAACCTGGAGAAGTAGGTGAGAAACTCTTTGTGACTAGCTGTGTGAGTATTAGCAGTGAACATGTGGTCCTCAGTATGAACATATGTCAGCAAGAATTCGAATTAATTAGTTGAAGGGATAGATCAAAGATTCAAGTTTACATAGCTGCTAATCATATTCTGATACAATGCCATGAATGATAGATTTTTGGATACTTTGCATACCTCTTAAGCGTATTGTGCTGTTTGCTTAAATAAATGCATTTTGTCTTTTTGCCCAGTAACATCTGCAGATACATTTTGAAGTATGTGCTAACACTAATTGCATGTGAATGAAGAGTGAAAGTGATGTGCATTCACCAAAGAAAACAGGAAACAGCAAGGAGTTGGATTTCTAAGACTTTTTTCAAGTTTCATGGGCAAGTTGTAACCTTTTAAAATAATAATACTTATTGTATATTATGTTAAAAGTAATACAAATTCTTTGAAAAGATAACTTGTAAAATAGAAGCAATATTTAAGAAAAATACCCACAAGCTCATCATTTAAATAGAATCACTATTAGTCCTATTTCACTTTCTAGGTTATAAAAACTTTGATATCTTAGGTTTAAGAGCCTTATGATCCACTGTTTGTCTTTGCTCCACATTTTGAGTTTTTGCCCATGTTGTTAAATAGTCAGTGGATATGTGGTTTTTAATGGCTGCATAATTATAGAATAATAACATAATTTAATTATAATGTACAAACTGTATTACTACATTGAATAATCACATCATAATTAATAAAATATTTCCTATGTAGCTAAACAGGTGTTTTTCTGATCAGTTTTCTATTTTTGGAGATAATACCACCTAAAAATACCATTCTACTAGCTGATAAAGAAGTAAAATTATGAAATATAACAGTGATGTATATTCAAGGCACTGTAATCATAGTAACTTTACACCAGCCATTTCATTTAGCCCTCAAACAATATAGGAAATAGGTAGTGTTCATGTTATTACTATCAACACTTAGGAGAATGATAAAATCATTTCCTTTTTTATATACTAGGTAAATAGAAATTACTGAAGCTTAGAAACAATAAGCAACCTGCTCAAGATAACTTGTTAAGCAAGGAGTATGTTCAAGATTTTAATGCAGATTATCCGGCTCCAGGATTGAACTCTTTAAAACCAAAACATATTGCCTTGGGAAATGGGGACTCTGTGCCTGCTCTGATGTTGTCATCTTTGCGGGGGAGATGGTCTGCACACAGGGACCGAGCGGTGAGGGAGTGTTTCTGGCAGAGTAAGTTGAAGGGCCAATATGAGTGGCGCTGAAGTTCAATGCTATAAAGCTTAAAGCAAAAGGGGAGAGTAGGTGACCAGAGTGATTCTGCTTTCCTATAACCCCACAATTTATACTTTCCACTCCTCTAGTCCTCCTGAGATACCTGTGTGCAATTCAAGAAGCAACAGTTAGGAGTGGACATGGACCAGTGGATGGGTTCCAAATTGGGAAAGGAGAACATGTATATTGTCTTCCTGCTTATTTAACATCATGCAAAATGCCAGGCTTGATGACTCACAAGTTGAAATCAAGATTGCCAGGAGAAATATCAATAACCTCAGATATGCAGATAACATCACCCTAATGACAGAAAACAAAGAGGAACTAGACAGAATGACAGAAAGCAAAGAGAGCCCCTTTATGGAGATGAGAGGGTAAAAAACCTGGCTTAAAATTCAACATTCAAAAAACTAAGACCATTGCATCCAGTGACATCACTTCATGGCAAATAGATGGGCAAACAATGAAAACAGTGACAGACTTCATGTTCTTGGGGTCCAAAATCACTGCAGATGGTGACTGTAGTCATATAATTATAAGATGCTTGCTCCGTGAAAGGAAAGCTATGACAAATCTAGACAGCTTATTAAAAAACAGAGACAAAGGTCTCTTTGCTGACAAAGGTCTGTATGGATAAGCTATGGTTTTTCCAGTAATCATGTATGAATGTGAGAGTTGGACCATAAAGAAGGCTTAGAGCAGAAGAATTGATGCTTTCAAACTGTGGTGCTAGAGAAGACACTTGAGAGTCCCTTGGATAGCAAGGAGATCAAATCAGTCAATCCTAAAGGAAATCGACCCTGAATATTCATTGGAAGGACTGATGCTGAAGCTCCAATACTTTGGCCACCTGATGCAAAGAGCTGATTCATTGGAAAAGACCCTGATACTGGGAAAGATTGAGGGCAAGAGAAGAAGGGGGTGACAGAAGATAAGATGATTTGATGGCATCATCAACTCAATGGACATGAATATGAGCAAACTATGGGAGCTAGAGAAGGACAGGGAAGCCTGGCGTGCTGCTGTCCAAGGGGTCACAATGGGTAGGTCACCACTGAGTGACTGAAGAGCAACTGCAGAGCAACTGCTCTAGGTAACTACTTTCTGCCTTACTTTTGACCATCTTTTGCCCTTTGTTATTCCTCTACCTAAAGGCCTTTGTTAATGTAAATCTCAAGTTGTGCATGTGTATGTTAGTGCTCAGTCATGTCCAATTCTTTGCAACCCCACGGACTGTGGCCCACCAGTTTCTCTGTCCATGGGATTCTCCAGGCAAGAATACTGGAGTGGATTGCCATTCCCTTCTCTTGAGGATCTTCCTGACCCAGGGATCAAACCCTGGTCTCCTGCATTGCAGGCAGATTCTTTACTGTTTGAGCTACAGAGAAGTCCTCAAGTTAGGTTTAGACAAAGTAACATCTTCTCATTCAGATCTCTGCTGACACTTCTAGCCCTTTGAGTAAATTCCTCCAGCACCATTCTCTAAATTCCCCCAAGCACCATTTATTCCTGCTTCTCAGTTAGACCTAGCTGATACTGCCTTAAAATGCTCCTGTCTCTGCATTATTTATGCCCCTCATTTCTGGTGTTGATTTAAGCTCTTTGAAGTAGTTCTAACTTGCACAGCCTAAGCATCAATAATTCTTGAATAAAATTGATGAGGACACATTTGTATCTCAGAGCATACGTTGCTAACTGCTAAATATGCAGCTGTCATTCAATTAACAGTTCTTGATTGATTAATCTCATGTATATTTTTACCTTGTGTCTCTGCTTTAATTAGATGTATATATTTATTTTTGCTATTTCCAAACTCAATAAGTATTTTTGGTTTTATAACTCCACATCATCATTGGTGAATTGTTGTTCTCATTTCCTTAATGGCCTCCCTGAATTTGGTCAAAAATCCCTTTAATCAATTCTCTAAAAAATCAACTCCCCACTGAAGCCCAATTGGATTAAGTCTATAATACTCCAAATGTTATGTTTAAGATGAAACCCTTTAATTTTTGTGTATATGCTTGTGATGATTTAATTTACATATTTATTTGCATGATTTGCAGTAAAAAATCTTTTATATAACGTTGCATTCATCTCTGAACTGAAATTAGTTTAACTTTTCCCCTGACACTTTTTTTGCTCATGACTTCTTATCTACCTGCCCCTTCTATTATATATCTATTTCTTTGGTCAGTTCAACAATCATGGCATTTACTTTCTCTGAAAGCTAATATTTAATTTCCCCCTCACCTAAAATTCTTTCATATAGCTGTTATTTAAATAAACTAAGTTTCTGGAGAACAGTGGCTTAATTTATCTTGCTTTGTATCATCCAAAGGCACTTCATTCAAAGGTGTTTTATTTGTCTTTGCTGAATAACACGTGTACACCCGTGGCTGATTCATGTTGATGTATGGCAAAATCAATACAATATTGTAAAGTAAAAGACAATTAATTAATTAAAAAAAAAAAAGCCAGAAAATGGATCACAGCAATTTTGCTGCTTTCCAGGGCTTCCCAGGTGATGCTAGTGGTAAAGAACCTGCCTGACAATGCAAGAGACATGAGACATGGTTTTGGTCCCTGAGTTTGGAAGATACCGTGGAGAAGGGCATAGCAACCCACTCCAGGATTCTTGCTTAGAGAATCCAATGGACAGAGGAGCCTGGTGGGCTATAGTTCATAGGGTCTCAAAGAGCTCGACCTGACTGAAGGGGCTTAAGATGGACGCATTATCTTTTCTATTATATTACAAGTTCTACACAAGTGTGGGTTCCATAGCTTCTTTTATTCTAAGCCTACATTGTATCTCCGACTTTAAAAAATATGTATGTATTAATTTATGTATAGCATACATTCTGAAAAGATTTTAAATATAGCTTAAATATTAAGATTTTTAAATAAAATCTTAAATATTACGATATCATGCAGCTACAAGATTTACTGCAAATTGAGTACAATTGTGTTGTTTATCTAAGGAAAGAAATAGAAGGCTATCAGAACTTGAGAAGCTCATCTTCTAAAAATCAAAACCAAAACCAAAGATACTTTTTCTACCTAAAGGTAGTCAACTCCAAGATATATTACTAAAGACAAGATTTGTCTATTCACAGTCTTCACATAATGAAATAGTGCGTGTTTTACTTTTAGGCTTATTTTACTCAGTATTGTATTTTGAGATTCATCCATGTCTTTGCAAGTAGCAATTGTGAATTCATTTTCATTCCTATGTAAAATTTTATTTTATGAATATACTTCAATTTGCATAAACATTTATCTGTTAACAGTCATTTATTTTGTTCTAGATTTGACCACTATGAAAAGTTATTTGCAAGTATGAATATACTTGGGTAAATATTTTCATACATGTGTATACATCTTTTATAAATATATAGCTAAAGATGCAATTACTGGATTACTGAGTTATTCATGTTTAAGTTTATAAAACTACAAGATCTCCAAAGTAGTTTTCCAACTTTATGCTCACCAACAGTGTGTGAGAGTTCTGCTTGTTTTACATCTTTGTCAGAAATTAGTATTGTCAGTCGCTTTCATGTCTGTCTTTCTGGAGAATACATAGTAATATGTCATTGTAGTTTTTATTTATAATCCTTTCATGAGTAATGACTGAGTTTTAAAATTTTTTGTTTAGCTATTCTTTACTTGTTAATTGATTTCTAGAGATTCTAGATAGATGCCAATTTTCATATAGTTTCCAGATAAATCTTCCTTCACTCTGTCATTTGTCTTTTATCTTAATGATACCTTTTGATATGGGGAATTTTCTAATTCCAAAATAGTCTAAAATATGAGTATTTCCAGTTATAATTAATGATTTATGTGTATGCTGAAGGCAGCTTTACTTATCCCAAGATTATATTTTTTCTTTTGCTTCTTTCTTGATGCTTCATCATCTCTCTGTTCACATTTATGTTCATAATTAACTTGTTTATTTATATGGTATGAGATGTTGATAAATATCAATTAATGCAATATTATTTAATAAATAACCTGTATCAAAAATGAAATACAGAATATCACCATAGACCCTGAAGGCAGCAAAAAGATAATAAGAAAATATTATGAACATCTCTATACAGATAAATTAGACAATGTTTCTGATTTCTCAAAAAGTAAAGTACAATATTTAATTTAAGAGCAATAATCTAAATTTTAAAACGTAGTTTAACACTAAAGCAGTATAAATGAAGAGGGGCAAAACAGTGAAATTTCTTACTTTAAATAGACTTAAAAATATGTATTTTATTCTTGACTAGCAGTGAGAAAATTGTAGACTACCAGAGGCTTTTAAGAATAGCAAATAGATATTCCAAAATATTAGGAAAACTCAGAGAATGAATGATTTATAAAAAATAAAATAGGATTAAGAAAATACTACAAAATAGCAATAAAATGAACTGACATGAATAAGACCAGATAGTTGTAGAAATAAATATGATATTATATATATAAATATATGCTAATTCAATCATGATCAACTCTTCGAGACCCCATGCACTCACTGTAAGCCATCAGACTTCTTTGTCCTTGGAATTTTCCAGGCAAAAATACTGGAGCAGTTGCCATTTCCTATTCCAGATCATCCTGACTCAGGGATTGAAGCCACATCCCTTGTGTCTCCTGCATTGGGAGGCAGAATTTTTACCACCAGTGCTACCTAGTTCATATGTAAAAAGATATTGATAATAAATATAAATGAACTGAAAAATAAAATTAGATTAAATATTTAATTTGGGAAAAATTTTGAATAAGAAATAAAAGAACTTCTCAATTTATTATTCAAAACAGTGAAATTCACTATTGTGGAGTCCCTGGCTAGGTGTAGATTTAATGGAGGCACTGATCATAACTTTTTTAAATTAGACAACATTAATGAAATAGACCAATCCCTCTAAAGGAAAAAAAAAAAAACTGTCTCAGTCAATATGAAATAGATAACTTAATTTTTTCTGTTAACTATTAAAAAATTAATTCATTAAAATGAAAACTCTTGAAAAAGATCTCCAGGCACAGATGATTTCATAGAATTCTACCTAACATTGAAAAAGAATTAACACCAATTCTAAATAATCCCTTCCAGAAATTAGCAGAACAGAGAACACTTCTCAAACCACTCAAATTATTGTATGAGGCAGGTATTATACTGAGAGCCAAACTTGAAAAATTATAGAATAAAAAACAAGCAAAAACAGTATAACAGACCAATATCAATGATAAACATAAACAAAAAATCCTCAGCAAAATGGAAGCAAATATTATCATCTGTCAGGACTTCCCTGACAGCTCAGTTGGTAAAGAATCTGCCTGCAATGCAGGAGACCCTGGTTCGATTCCTGGGTCAGAAAGATCCCCTGGAGAAGGGAAAGGCTACCCACTCCAGTATTCTGGCCTGGAGAATTCCATGGACTGTCCATGGGGCCACAAAGATTTGGACACGGATGTGTGACTTTCACTTTATCAAATGTAATCATTTAAATATTGGTGTTTGAAAGTAAGCAAAATGTTGATATTGAAAGAATTATGCATCATGATCAAGTGGGGTTCATTTCAAAGTTGTGGCATTGGTCAGCAGTCAAAAGTCAATCAATGCAAAGCATCATATTCATAAGATATAGCCAAAAAAATTGCCATGGTCTTTTCAACTGACACAGAAAAAAAAATCATTTGGCAAAATTCAACACTTATTTAAGATAAAAACTGTCAGAAACTAGAAATAGAGGGGAAAATCCTCAACATGATATATGACATCTATACAAAATCTACAGCTACTATCACACTAAATGGTGAAAACCTGAATGCCATAATCCAATACTTAGGGCAAGGAACAGCTGACTCATTGGAAGAGACTCTGATACTGGAAAAGATTTAAGGCAGAGGGAGAAGAAGGCGACAGAGGATGAGATGGTTGGAAGACATCATTGAGTCAATGTACATGAGTTTGAGCAAACTCTGGGAAATAGTGAAGGACAGGAAAGCCTGGCATGCTGCAGTTTATGGGGTTTCCAGGAGTTAGACACAACTTGGTGACTGAACAAAAACAAATAATCCTAAAATCAGAAAGGGCAGAGTATCTGTCTTCATCACTTCTAATCAACATACTACCAGAAGGCCTAGATACTGTTATCTAATAAGGCATTTTGTAATTTTCAGCATACTTGTCATGTCTTTTCTTAAATTTTTTGAATGGTTATAAGCATATTTAATTTTTAAGTTTTATTCCTAGGTTCAGTGCTAGTATGTAGAAACACAGCAGATTTTTGAATGATGATTTGGTATACACAGACTCTTTGAAATTACTTATTTTTTCCTAGGAGTTTGATGTAGACTTTTTAGGATTATCTATGTGGACTATCGTTCTATTACAGATAAGGATTGTTTGATTTTTTTTTCTTTTGGATATGTATACTTTAATGTCCTTTTCTTGACTTATTGTATAACTATTTATCCAGGAGAATGAAAGCTTATGCTTTATTAAGATTTGTTCATGAATATTCATAGCAGCTTTATTTGTAATACCCAAATCTGGAAACAATGAAATGTCTTATCAGCAACTTAATGTATAAACAATTGTGTTGCATTAATGCATGCATAAATGTATAAACAAATGTGGAATGTTAAACTTATCTTTAAAGAGAAGTTAACTATACTCAGTGGCAAGAATGAGTCTGGAAAAAATTATGCTGAATAAAAGCAGTCAGATTAAAAAAAAGAACATACTATATGTGATTCCATTTATATGAAACTCTAGAAAAATGAAAACTAATCTATAAGACTGGAATGACTGAGTCTTATTATAAGTGTGCATTTAACTTTCAGAGAATATTTCATACTCTTGATCTGCTTATATTATATTGTTTCTTTTTCATTGGGTTATTTTTTTCCTTCTGTTAAGTCTGGCTATTCTTTCATTAACTTCTGGACATATTCTTTTAAAAGTTGTAAGTAAAAGGCTATTTGAGTGTATCCTCTACTGAGAATTAAACGTTGTTTCTTGCAGACAGTCTAGGGCAGATCACTTTCTTTCAAGCAAAATTATACAAAAATGTGTTCATTATTGTAAGGACTGTTCTGTTTTACCCTTTGTCCTGGAAGATAGCACATTTGAATCTAGCTGAAGCCATAAGATATTTACCAGAGTTCCTCCTTAACTACCATTCAGTTTCTCTATCCTGAGACTATTGAAAATTAACTTAGCATTTTAGTTTCTCACTCTTCACTTTTTAAAATATATGTGTGTGTAACTGGGAAGGGTTAATTTTAAATTCACACTGGATTGCTTCTGTGGCTTGAACCCATTTTTGTTATTATAAATATACATAATGGCCTTTCTCAGGAAGATAATCTGAGCCATCCACCTGAGAAAGAGGGTAAATAAGTGAAATTAACATATTCCGCTGCCTGAGGCTTGCCATTTTAGGGCACATTTGCAAAGACTGAATAATCTTTTTACTTTGCTTCTTCACCTCCCCAACCCCACCCATCTCTGATCCAAAAAAGATCCTGGCAACCAGACCTTGATAAGATGGTTATTTTGAGGCACTAGTCTCCCATCTCCTCAGTCAGGTGGCTCCCAGAATAAAGTCTGTTCCTTGTCTCAAAACCTCTTCTCAGATTCATTGGACTGTTAGTGCAGTTAGCAGAGCAAGCTTGTAACATGTGTTCAGTTGTTCAGTCATGCCCAACTCTCTGAGATGCCATGGATTTTGGCTTGCAGGCTCCTCTGCCATGGAATTTTTCAGGTAATATATATAGTTGCCCATTATCCAGAACAAAATTACCCCAGATTCCAAGATTAACTCATGTGATATCTCTATTCTTCTAGATCTTAATCCAACACATTCCTACTACCTTCAAACATTTTTCTTTCCCCTTGTTAAACTTTTCTGATTTTTCTTGGCATATGAGTATTTCTTGGTCCTCTGTTGCTTGAAATAGAACTTGCTTGATGGATTTTGCAGTTCTTTTGAAAATAGAACATAAGAATATCTAAATAAACATTAGGAAGGAGCTTATAGTCTTCAGTGTTTGCATTCATCTCCCTCTGCTCTCATTTTCTCCCACACATTTTCACAACTAGAAATCCCCTTTTGTCCCTTCATTGTGTTTCTTTTCAACCTTCCCTCTTCTCCCCACTCTCTGTTTGCCCCTTTCCTTCTCTATCCAGTACTGGCACTTTTTCTTTTTAATTTCTTACTAAAATATGTATTTAGGAAAAAATATGATAAACTCATTCTCACTGAGCTCCACATCCCAATTATAGAGATTCCTCTTGACATAGAATACACAATGAGATGAATCTATCTTTAAACTATCTTGTTTCTGAATGTATGATGGCACTAAGAGGTATAAGCATACCTAAACTTGTGTCTGGACTGTCTTCTGTTGTGTTCAGTTCAGTTGAGTTCAGTCTCTCAGTCATGTCCTACTCTTTGCGACCCCATGGACTGCAGCATGCCAGGCTCCCCTGTCCATCACCAACACCTGGAGCCTACTCAAACTCATGTCCATCCAGTCAGTTGATGCCATCCAGACATCTCATCCTCTGTTGTCCTCTTCTCCTCCTACCCTCAATCTTTCCCAGTATCAGAGTCTTTCCAATGAGTCAGTTCTTTGCATTAGGAGCCAAAGCACTGGAGCTTCAGCTTCAACACCAGTCTTTCCAATGAATATTCAGGACTGATTTCCTTTAGGATTGACTGCTTTGATCTCCTTGCAGTCCAAGGGATCCTCAAGAGTCTTCTCCAACACCACAGTTCAAAAGCATCAATTCTTTGATGCTCAGCTTCTTTATGGTCCAACACTCACATCCATGCAGAACTACTGGAAACACCATAGCTTTGACTATATGAACTTTTATCAGCAAAGTAATGCCTCTGCTTTTAAATATGCTGTCTAGGTTGGTCATAGCTTTTCTTCTAAGGAGCAAGTGTCTTTTAGTTTCATGGCTGCAGTCACCATTTGCATGACTTTGGCGCCCAATAAAATAAAGTCTGCCACCGTTTCCATTGTTTCACCATCTATTTGCCATGAAGTGATGGAGCCGGATGCCATGATCTTAGTTTTTTGAATGTTGAGTTTTAAGCCAGCATTTGTTCTGTTAGAAAACAGAAACTGATTTTCTGGAATTCTTTCCTAAGTAATGTTAGTTCCTTGTAGGCAAAATGAAACACAATGAAACAAGATGCAACAACACATGTACATTTGTGTATAGTAATGACTCCATTCATAATACAATTATTTTTCCCTGAGGTACCTAGTGTGCAGTTCTTTCCTATTTCTCCTCTGCTTGTTGTTAAAATAGATAACTTCAAAGGCAAAACCACCAGGAAAATACTAGCAGAAAACAAGTAATCCAGAGAAGGGAAAGGGACTAGGGAGAAATCTGACATGACTGAAGATGTATAGAAAGGGCATGACAGGCAAGAATCATTGGCTGACCAGCTTGCATAAACTAAATTATGGTGGACAAATAATAAATTTACCTCTTTGTGTACAGTATCGAATTGCTGAAAAATTTTGACTGGTATGTTGCTGTTGCTGCTGCTAAGTCGCTCCAGTCGTGTCCAACTCTGTGTGACCCCATAGATGGCAGCCCACCAGGCTCCCCCATCCCTGGGATTCTCTAGGCAAGAACACTGGAGTGGGTTGCCATTTCCTTCTCCAACGCATGAAAGTGAAAATTGAAAGTGAAGTCGTTCAGTCGTGTCCGACTCTTCACCACCCCATGGACTGCAGCCTACCAGGCTCCTCCGTCCATGGGATTTTCCAGGCAAAAGTACTGGAGTGGGGTGCCATCACCTTCTCCATTGACTGACATATTGAATGTTAAATAAATACTTAATGCACCAGGCAGTTTAGACCCTACAGACATGGTCCTCAAGTGAAGAGTCTTCAAATTCTCCTCTGTGTTGCAAATTATACAAAATTTAAAGTTTCCTTTTAGAGAATGATTTCTTATTGCATGAGGTCCATAGGCCAACTGTAACACATGATGCATGAACTCCTAACAGTGAACATCAATTGTCATCTTTATGTTAGGTTTCCTGCCACAGAAGACCTATAGATCTTGGAAAACTCTCTGTGGAAACCATGGCCCTAAACATTTTAGAGATAAGATCAGAAAGCATGTTTGTTGAAGAAAATTACATGATAAACCTTGAAATGATTTATCAAGTAAGTACCAATGGCACCAGGTATAAGACACAGAGACAGTTTTAGAAAGTATGCATGTCTAGATAGGACTAAAGGAAAATATATGGCTTCCTAGGTGGCACTAGTGGTAAAAAACCCACCTGCCAATGCAGGAGATGCCAGAGATGCTGATTTGATCCCTGGATTGGGAAGATCCCCTAGAGCAGGAAATGCTAACCCACTTCAGTACTCTTTCCTGGAAAATGCCTCAGGGACAGAGGAGCCTGGTGATCCATAGTCTATGGGGTCACAGTCAGTCAGACACGATTGAGCATGTACACATAACATATATTGAGAACATATATGAATACATATATTGAGATGGATTTCATCCTGAGGGAGACTTATTGAAGATTGATGCCTGGGATAGATAACAGAAAGGAGGAAGCAAGACTGGGCAGGAATGACACAGATCTGACAAAGTCTTGACCAACTCAGCCAGGATCTCCAGAAAAGAGATTGCCCATTAGAAGAATCTCAATGTAGAGATAAAACCAAGATATATTATGCCACTATGTGACTCATTGTCTGGGAGCAGCCTCAGAAAGATATGGTCATAATTCAAAAGCTGAGGAGGATCCTAAAGGCACTCACAGCTAGAAGCTGTCATCTAACTACTCATTTTGTGCAGTTGAATAATAAATAATTTTTTGAAAGGAGAGCCAAATGTACACTTCCAGGGATGACACAGTTGACACAGTCTGTGCGTGTGCTATTAAGGAGCTTAGGATACTGTTCATCATGAACATTCATTTGTAATTAAGGCAGCCAATCATAAGAGTTAAGTAAAATTTCAGCATATGAAACGGTTCTTGTTCCTTTGAATGTAAAAATTGATTTCATGCAGGCTTAGTTCAGAGAAATAATATGAAGCAATGAAGACCAATGCTTCAATTTATGGAGAGCAATGGTCTTATGTAGGTTTTTTTCTTGTTACTACAGTCCATGAATAGATAGTCAATTATAAACTTTGACTGCTATATGTCCTTCCCAACAGAGTGCTAAAATTTATGCTAGCAGATATTTTGCCATGCTTTGTGGTATTCTTTAGTTTGTTTTAATGAGGTGGTAGGTATACTTTTCTCTTTATTTTAAATAAAAGGGTGAAAGGGTGAATGAAAAAGCTGGCTTAAAATTCAACCATCAAAACCTAAGATTGTGGCATCCAGTCCCATCACTTCATGGCAAATAGCTGGGGAAAAAGTGGAAATAATGACAGACTTTATTTTCTTGGACTCCAAAATCACTGTATGGTGACTGCAGCCATGAAATTCAAAGACATTTGCTTCTTGGAAAAAAAGCTATGCAAACCTAAAGAGCATATTAAAAAGCAGAGACATCACTTTGCTGACAAAGGTCCGTATAGTCAAAGCTATGTTTTCTACAGTAATCATGTATGATGTGAGAGTTGGACCTTAAAGAAGGCTGAGTGTCAAAGTATTGATGCTTTTGAATTGTGGTGCTGGAGAAGACTCTGAAGAGTTCTTTGTACAGCAATGGGATCAAACTAGTCAATCCTAAAGGAAATCTACCCTGAATATTCATTGGAAGGACTGATGCTAAAGCTGAAGCTCCAGTACCTTGGCCAGCTGATGCAAAGGGCCCACTCACTGGAAAATACTCCAGTACTGGGAGATTAAGGGTAGGAGGAGAAAGCGGCAACAGAGAATGAAATGCTTGCATGACATCACTGACTCATGGAAATGAATTTGAGCAAACTTCAGGAGATGGTGGACAGGGAAGTCTGATATGCTGCAGTCCATGGGGTCACAAACAATTGGACATGACTGAGCTACTGAACAACACAACAAAGTGTACTTTCTCTTTATTTTAAATAACTCTGAAACATGTGGCAGTTTGCACTCCCAGTTGCTTAGGGATATAATTTGAGCTGCAGAGAAGTCTTGGAAATCTGAAGTTGTTATAAAGGTTATTCTATGATTAACAATTTTTTTTCCCTCAGTCTTGTTTTTCTTTTCCTGAAGTCCTGTTCCATACATCTCCACTCCTTATACACGCACGGTAAGTGGCTTCAGTTGTGTCCAGATCTTTGTGACCCTATGGGCTGTAGCCTGCCAAGCTCCTCTTTCCGTGGAATTCTCCAGGCAAGAATACTGGAGTAGGTTGGCATACCCACCTCTAGGGGATCTTCCAGACCCAGGAACTGAAACTACAGCTCCTGCACTGGCACATGGGTTATTAATCAGCAGCCACCTGGGAAGCCCCCCCACCCCTTATATCTTTGTCTAGTCACTGATAATATCACTTTGTTTAGCACACGTTGGATTAGCATTAACATTATTTAAACTTGAAAAAGAATACATACACACAAAAGGTCAAAATATTGCATTTATGAAGAATGTGGTAAGTAAATATATTTGGGGGGGAAAAAAAGGAAAGGAATTAAATATCTGCACATTTAGCAAAAATACCATTTGTAGAGGGTAGACTTTGTGTGAGCCCTGAGTCATGCTACAGACCTAACTGAGCTCATGTTTAAATTGGGATGGAATATGAAGATTCATAGAAAATGGCTTAAAAACTGAAGGATGTGGCAAAGGCTGACAGAATTAAGTGGAATTGTCACAATTTTTTTTTTCCCTTTATATTGGTAACTTTGTTCTCTGAAGGGAGATTCATCACACTGGCTCTCCCAGTTGGGGATGAGTTTATGTCAGTCAAAAGATTTATTACCTGTTTTCTTATTTACTTATTTATTGTTGGCTGTGCTGGGTCTTTGTCACTGTGTGGACTGTCTCTAATTGTGGCAAGCAAGGGCTAGGTGTGGGCTTCTCATTGCAGTGGCTTCTTTTGTTGCGGAGCATTCAGGCTTCAGTAGTTGCAGCACATGAGCTCAATAGCTGTGACTCCAGGGCTCTAGAGCACAGGCTTAATAGTTGTGGCACATGTGCTTAGTCGCTCTATGGCTTGTGGGATCTTCCTGGACCAAGGATCAAACCCATGTCTTCCGCATTGGCAGGCAGATTCTTTACCATTGAGCCACAGGGAAACCCCTGTTACTTCTGTTCTTGAAGAATGAAAATAATAGATAAATATACATTAACTGTAAAGAAATTTATTATTTTTTTTTTTGCATGCTTACCAGGGAGTAACTAAAATAACTAATCACCCACGTGTTTTCCTTTCATTCTCTCACTGTATCAGCTACATGTGTTGGATGATCTATGAAAGTGATATTAACAAAGCAGATGAACTGAACATTTCTCTGTACTTTCAGAAGATTAGTTAAGCACCCACATCTGGGCCTGATCTTCTAACACTTTAAAGTGAATCTGCCAGCCTTAGGGTCAGATACTGAACATAGTGTACATGATACTTTATAGAAAACATGCATTCTTGAGAATTTGGCTTCGGGTGGACAATTAAATATCCTAGTTTGTCTGGTCAGTCTCAATTTATTCCCTCTGTTTAATGGCTCCTTCTTTCACTCTTAAAAGTGTCTTGGTCTGCATAATACATTTTACTGTCACTTTGGTTATATGAGCAGCTACATATTTCCTTTGCCTTTAGTTGTAGGATGTTTGCTTTTCCATAGAGGCAGTATACTCCATGACATGTTAAAAATCATATCATATCTCAGAGGTCAGAAACTACTTCTTGTTCACTTTGTGGTGGTTGTTTACACCCATAAAACTTCACATCTGGTTGGTGCTCAATAAAGTGAACTGGACTGAAAGGTATAGTAACAAAACTGAAAATAAATTTGAAGAAAAAATACATTCCTGTTGAAGCATTAAGAATAGCAGCAATAATGGGTCAAAGGGTAATTGGAACCTATGGAAACATGACAAAGGTTGTCTGATAAGATTCTATGTTCGGATAGGTTTATAGCTTATTGTTTGAACTTTTCCCTTGGTTCAGAAATTAAATCTCAATTCCAAATAAAAGCCCCTTTACAAAACCCTTTATCTCCCCAAAATGGCAAGATAAGCCTCTAAGTTCAGTTTAATCACTCAGTTGTGTCTGACTCTTTGTGACTCCACGGACTACAGTATCACAGTCTTCCCAGTACATCACGGTCTCCTGGAACTTGCTCAAACTCATGTCCATCAAGTCGGGCATCTAACCATCTCATCCACTGTCATCCCCTTCTCGTCCCACCATCAATCTTTCCTAGCATCAGGGTCTTTTCCAATGAGTCAGTTCTTAGCATCAGGTGGCCAAAGCATTGGAGCTTCAGCTTCAGCATCACTCCTTCCAATGAATATTCAGGACTGATTTCATTTAGGATCGACTGGTTTGATCTTGCATTCCAAGGGACTGTCAAGAGTCTTCTCCAACATCACAATTCAAAAGCATCAATTCTTTGGTTCTCAGCTTTCTGTATAGTCCAACTCTCACATCCATACATGACTACTGGAAAAACTATAGCTTTAACTAGATGGACCTTTGACAGTAATGTCCCTGTTTTTCAATATGCTGTCTAGGTTTGTCATAGCTTTTCTTCACAGACTGTTGAAGCCTAGCTTGGAGAATTTTCAGCATTAATTTGCTAGTGTGTGAGATGACTGCAATTGTGTAGTAGTTTGAACATTCTTCGGTATTGCCTTTCTTTGGAATTGGAATGAAAAATGACCTTTTCCAGTCTTGTGGCCGCTGCTGAGTTTTCCAAATTTATTGGCATATTGAGTGCAGCACTTTCACAGCATCATCTTTTAGGATTTGAAATAGCTCAACTGGAATTCCATCTACTCCATTAGCTTTGTTTGTAGTGATGCTTCCTTGGGCCCACTTGACTTTGCATTCCAGGATTTCTGGCTCTAGGTGAATGATTACACCATCATGTTTATCTGGATCATTAAGATCTTTTTTGTACACAGAACTGTGTATTCTTGCCACCTCTTTTCTGCTTCTTTTAGGTCCATACCATTTCTGTCCTTTATTATGCCCATCTTTGCATGAAATATTCTTCCAAACATTTCATTTATGCATGAAATATACTTGGTATCTCTAATTTTCTTGAAGAGATCTCTAGTCTTTACCATTCTATTGTTTTCTTATATTTCTTTGCACTGGTCATTTAGGGAGACTTTCTTATCTCTCCTATAAACATCTAATCTCACTTTATTTGCTATAATACTTACTAATCATCACAATGTAAGTTGTTAATATGTTTTTGTTCTTTACTCTGTAAGTATTCTTGATAGTGTCTTACTGTTTGCTGAAATATCAAAAAATAATGTGATTTGGGGATTTATATATATTTGTAACTTCATGTAGAAAGTAGAATGCCTTTCCTCTTAAATTTTCCAGAGTTATATTTAAGTGACTCCTAGGACAGAAAGAAGTTTATGTACTAAGAACAAAAGGAATTAGCCTTCCAAAAATTAATAAAGGCTTTCTTGATGATACCACAACAATGACTAATTCATTTGTATATGAAAAAAGCAATAAATATATTCTAGTACCTATGTTTAACTAGTAAATACAAAGAAAAAAAAAAGAGATAAGACTAAAAACATAGCCAGTCTTCACTGACTTGTTCCAAATTAATCTGCTCTCCATTTCAGAAGAATTGGTGCTTTCAAGTGGTAGTCTGGAGAACTCATAAGAGTCCCTTGGACTGCAGGGAGATCAAACCAGCCAATTCTAAAGGACATCAGTCCTGAATATTCATTGGAAGGACTGATTTTGAATTTGAAGTGCTAATAATTTGGCCACCTGATATGAAGAATCAACTCACTGGAAAAGACCCTTATATAATGGGAAAGATTGAAGGCAAAAGGAGAAGGGGGTAGTAGAGAATGAGATGGTTAGATAGAAACATTGATTCAATGGACATGAATTTGAGCAAACTTTGGGAGATATGTGAAGGACAAGTGAGCCTGACATGCTGCTGTCCTTGGGGTCACAGAGAGTCAGAGACAACTTAGCAACTGAACAACAACAACATTTCAGAATCTCTCTGTAGATAAGGTAGGCTATTACAATAAGGTACTAGTTGATGTGGGTATGAGCTACAGGGCCTTCTTTCTCCTAAGACAAGAAGCTTTCACAGACCTCTATGGGTCAACATGGTTGCTATGCATTGCTTAGTTTATCTCTATGCAGTGGTGCTATGACCTCTGAAATAATTTTGATGTGGGGTAGAGATATGTCCATTAGTCAAACACATTTCCTCAGCTCTATTTTTTGTATTTTTATAAATGAAATAACTGCAAGTTTGGATATCCCAAAAGATAGATGTCAAGACAGTTAAGATTTCATGACATTTATTGTGGGAAACGCTTCTGAGTACAACGAAAGAGCAGGGAGAGTCAAAGCAGAGCCTTGCCTTTTGATCACAGTGCATTTGACCCTAAAATTGGAGAGAGGAAACGAAGGAGGACTGTTTATGGAGGCAAAGTCTCAGTCAGGCTGATGGGAGTGCCCAGAACAAAGTTTTCCATCAGAGAATTGTTCTTTGCAGGGATTGCCCACCTCCAGCTTCCCTACTGTGCATAGTAATTGGTTGGGTGCAGTCAGGGGTGTGTGTATGCTCAGTTGCGTCTGACTCTTTGTCATCCCATGAACAACTCTAGCCCACCAGTTTCCTCTGTCTATGGAATTCTCCAGGCAAAAATACTGGGTCAGGTTGCCCCTTTCTACTCCAGGAGATCTTCCCAACCAAGGGACTGAATCTGAGTCTCTTGTGTCTCTTGCATTTTCAGGAGGATTTTTTTTTTCACCACTTCACCACTTGGGAAGCCCACAGCCACAGGTAGGGTGCCTTTATTGAAAATGCTCTGTTGTATCTTGAAATTGTGGCAGCTGCAGACTGTCAGGTAGCAGGTTTCTTCACAGATTCATTATTTTTAAAGAAAAAATTATTTATTTTTAATTGGAGAATAATTGCTTTACAATATTGTGTTGGTTTCTGCCATACATTGACATGAATCATCCACAGGTACACATATGCTGCCTCCCTCTTGAACATTCCTCCCTCATCCTCCCTATCCTACCCCTCTATGTTTTCACAGAACACTGGGTTGAGCTCCCTGCATTATACAAATTCTCACTGGCTATTTTACAAAAGAAGTACGTCAAGGCTGTATAGTGTCACCCTGTTCATTTAAGTTATATGCAGAGTACATCATGAGAAACGCTGGGCTGGAAGAAGCACAAGCTGGAATCAAGATTGTCAGGAGAAATATCAATAACCTCAGATATGCAGATGACACCACCCTTATGGCAGAAAGTGAAGAGGAACTAAAAAGCCTCTTGATGAAAGTGAAAGAGGAGAGTGAAAAAGTTGGCTTAAAGCTCAACATTCAGAAAACGAGGATCATGGCATCCGGTCCCATCACTTCATGGGAAATAGATGGGGAAACAGAGGAAACAGTGTCAGACTTTACATTTTTGGGCTCCAAAATCACTGTAGGTGGTGACTGCAGCCATGAAATTAAAAGACGCTTACTCCTTGGAAGAAAAGTTATGACCAACCTAGATAGCATATTCAAAAGCAGAGACATTACTTTTCCAACAAAGGTCCGTCTAGTCAAGGCTATGGTTTTTTCAGTGGTCATGTATGGATGTGAGAGTTGGACTGTGAAGAAAGCTGAGCACCGAAGAATTGATGCTTTTGAACTGTGGTGTTGGAGAAGACTCTTGAGAGTCCCTTGGACTGCAAGGAGATCCAACCAGTCCATTCTGAAGGAGATCAGTCCTGGGTATTCTTTGGAAGGACTGCTGCTAAAGCTGACTCTCCAGTACTTTTGCCACCTCATGCAAAGAGTTGACTCATTGGAAAAGACACTCTGATGTTGGGAGGGATTGGGGGCAGGAGGAGAAGGGGACGTCAGAGGATGAGATGGCTGGATGGCATCAAGGACTTGATGGACGTGAGTCTGAGTGACCTCCGGGAGTTGGTGATGGACAGGGAGGCCTGGTGTGCTGCTATTCATGGGGTTGTAAAGTGTCAGACACTACTGAGCGACTGAACTGAACTGAATATATATGTTACCACACCACTCTCTCAATTCATCCCACATTCTCCTTTACCACTGTGTCTACAAGTCTGTTCTTTATGATTCTCATCTGATGAAAGTTCTCAGTGATCCACTGCTATGGCTGTCATAGGTAAGTTTCAAAGCTTGTAATTTTTTCAACTTTTGATATTGGTTAAAATTCCAAGGATATCCTGATTTGGAAATTCTTACCTCCCTCTGTATCCACATTCTCTTTTAGAAACAGGAGTAAAAACCTGAAAGAAAAACAAAAACTGTCTTCAGATTTTAAAATATCCTTATGCTATGAAAATTTGAGAAATATTCTTTGTGGATTGTGACTGGTCCCAGTACTATACCTTCTCCACTATGAACCTGAAAACCCTTAAGCTCCCAGTAATGCATCACTACTTATTTTAATACCAATTGTTTAATCAAATGCTATTAAACTGTAACCCTAGTCTTGCATCCTCTGTATCCTTCTGATATTGCCCCATAGCCTCTAAGAATTAAAACAGGAAACTCTTCCTGGGACAAAATTGAACTGTGACTAATATTTCTTGAGTTGTTTCATAAAATCCTTAGTCTTCTTCCTCTGTCAAATGTTCATGTTGGAATTGTATTCAACATCCCAAAATTTGAACAAAGACTCTGGCTTTCACTGATTTTTTTTCTCCACCCATAACCCACTATTGTACTAACTCCATATCTTTGCCCATTCCTTCTTGTGTCCAGTTTCAAAATATTCCTTACATCCTTGGTTGCATTGTTAGTGGATAAAAGGTGCCTTCTTGAAGATGTCCTGGGATTTTATTGTTTAAGTCCCCACAGTGTGAAAGTCATATTTCCAGATTATGGAGTTCCCCTAAATTGTACAAGTCATCAACTAGGACCTGGCTATGATTTGACACAATATCACACACTAAGGAGTCTTTTGTGACAACTCACTCCTCAAGCTGACTTAAAGCCAGTGGAACTTAGAACTAACTGTTGGTTTCATAGCTAAGTGATTAATGGAGAAAATGGTTTGTGGGTTTCTTCTAGAGGTACTTTAAATAGCTTCAAACTTGTTGTTATTGTTATTTAGTCACTCAATCGTGTCTGACTCTTTGCAACTCCATGGACTGTCCATAGAATTCTCCAGGCAAGAATACTGCAGTGGGTTGCTCTTTTCTTCTTTAGGGTATATTCCTGACCCAGGAATATTCCTGAGATCAAACCCAGGTCTCCTGCATTACAATCAGATGCTTTACCATCTAAGCCACTAAGGAAGCACTTGCAAGCTTGTGGTTTCTATAAATTTAGTTTTGTGTGAGAAAAATCAAGTACAAACATATAATGGCATAGTTTGGAGATGATAAAATAATTCAAAGAATGTTCTCTTATGCAACATCTGCATGTTCTGTTGTCTGACATTCTTTTGAAGAAGAATGTCTAAAACCCATAGTATTCTGTTATACTCATTTGTCATATGCATGCATATGAGGAGGAAAATTAGACTTATTATTTTAGGTTGTTTTAACCACTGACTCAGAACAGCTTGGAGGTAGGACCCCTGGGTTTTTGCATTAGCTTCATTAATAGTGTTCTGGGCTTTCATATTTTATCCTAGAACAGAGTTTGGATCTGTTACAGAATTTCTTTTACCAAATGGAACACAAAGTACTGGGGGCAGGATTCCAGAAATTGGGAAGGATCTGGCAAGATCAATTCAGGGATGCAGGTGTTGCTGGGGTATTAGACAGGTTGTTGGATGAGGAATTTAGAAAGCAGACCAAAATGAAATAGAAACCCAGTTACATGAGCTAGAAGCAGATGGAGAGAGATTCAGGTTCAACAATTGGATTAGGAAATGCCAATGGAGGAGTCTTGAATTTTAACAAGAATATTATTTTGGGGATGTTGTGAATGGAATAGAGGCAACTATATTGAAAAAAAACTGAAAAGGGGGAAAAATGGTGAGGAAAGTCACAATGATTTCATCCTTCTAGGTTATATAACTAATTTATACAGACAGCTTGGGTGTTAGAAACTTTACTAAGAACTTTACATCTGTCACCTTGTTGATTTGTCTAATCTACCTGGGTAGGTATGTGTGCCCTCACTACTCTATGCCAGTACCTCCCCAGTCTGTGGACACAAAGAGAATAACCTTCCTCATAGATGGGAACTCATTCCTCCAATAAGCTTATAGGAGTCACCATGTTCCCCTGCTCAAGCCTCCTAACAAGCTTTCGAAGTCTATTTCTAAGAGAATAAAACAGTTCATTTTTAAAATACACATTAAAAATTTTAAACAACTGTACATACATTAATTTTGCCATACTGCTTATTTAAATTCTATGTAGAGTATATCATGTGAAATGACAGGCTGGATAAATGAAAAGCTGAAATTAAGATTGCTGGGGGAAATATCAATCTTAGATATGCATTTAGTATCGTGTGAAACACTTGAGATCTCTCAAGAAAATTAGAGATATCAAGGGACTATTTCATGCAAACATGGGCAAGATAAAGGACAGAAATGGTATGCACATAACAGAAGCAGAGAATACTAAGAAGAGGTGCTTAAGAATGCACAAAAGAACTGTGCAAAAAAGTCTTAATGACCCGGATAACTGTAATGGTGTGATCACTCACCTAGAGCCAGACATCCTGGAGTGTGAAGTCAAGTGGGCTTTAGGAAGCATTACTGCAAACAAAGCTAGCAGAGGTAATGTAATTGCAACTGAGCTATTTCAAATCCTAAAAGATGATGCTGTGAAAGTGCTGCACTCGTTATGCTAACAATTTTTGAAAACTCAGAAATGGCCACAGGAATGGAAAAGTATTTATTACAACTCCAGGGAAAGAAAAAGAAAGTGAAAGTCACTCAGTTGTGTCTGACTCTTTGCAACCGCATGGACTATATAGTCCATGGAATTCTCTAGGCCAGAATATTGGAGCGGGTAGCCTTTCCCTTCTCCAGGGGATCATCCCAAACCAGGGATCAAATCCACATCTCCTGCATTGCAGGCAGATCCTTTACCATCTGAGCCACAAGGGAAGCCCAAGGAGGCGCGATGCTAAAGAAAGTTCAAAAAACTGCACAATTACACTCATTTCACATGCTAGTAATGTAACGCTCCCAAAGCCTTCAAGATAGGCTTCAGCAGTGTGTGAGAACTTGCAGATATACAAGCTGGATTTAGACAAGGCAGAAGAATCAGAGATCAAATTGCTAACATCTAATGGATCAGAGAAAAAGCAAGAGAATTCCAGAAAAAAACATCCACTTCTGCTTCACTGACTATGCCAAAGTCTTTGACTGTGTGGATCACAAAAAACTGTGGAAAATTCTCAAAGGGATGGGAATACCAGACCATCTTACCTCCCTCTTGAGAAACCTGTATGCAGGTCAAGAAGCAACAGTTAGAACTGAACATGAAACAATGGACTGGTTAAAAATTGGGAAAGGGGAACATCAAGACTGTATATTGTCACCCTACTTATTTAACTTATATAAATAAGTTAAATCAGAGTACATCATGCAAAATGTCAGGCTGGATGAAGCACAAGCTGGAATCAAGACTGCCATGAGAAATATCAATAACCTCGGATATGCAGATGACACCACCCTAAAGGCAGAAAGTTAAGAGGAACTGAAGAGCCTCTTGATGAAGGTCAAAGAGGAGGGTGAAAAAGCTGGCTTAAAACTCAACATTCAAAAAAAACAAAGATCATGGCATCCGATCCCATAACTTCATGGCAGATAGATGGGAAAAGAATGGAAAAAGTGACAGATTTTATTTTACTGGGCTCCAAAATCACTGGATTTAGAGTGATGGACTGCAGCCATGAAATTGAAAGATACTTGCTTCTTGGAAGAAAAGCTATGACAAACCTAGATAGCATATTAAAAACCAGAGACATCACTTTGCTGACAAAGATCCATATAGTCCAAGCTATTGTTTTTCCAGTTTTCAAGTACAGATGTGAGAATTGTACCATAAAGAAGACTGAGGGCCAAAGAATTGATGCTTTTGAACTATGGTGCTGGAGAAGTCTCTTGAGAGTCCCTTGGACTGCATGGAGATCAAACCAGACAATCCTAAAGGAAATCTACACTGAGTATTCATTGGAAGGAATGACAAAGGGGAGAGAAAGGATGAGATCGTTGGATGGCATTGCCAACTTAATGGACATGAGTTTGAGCAAACTCCTGGAGATAGTGAAGGATATGGAAGCCTGGTATGCTGAAGCCCTTTGGATCACAAAGAGTCTGACAGGACTTAGAGACTGAACAACAAAACCAGCAGCAACAAATATTAATGAGTTATGCTCCAGTGTGGATGGTTCAAAACCTAGACTCTAGTCCTAGAATATCTGGGTTTAAATCCTAGTTTTCATTTTCTAACCATAAGTCTTTACCTAGTTAACTACCTTTCACTGAGTTCTTATATGTGTAAAGTATCTAAAATAGCATATACTGAGCTCTTAATAAGTAATAGCTATTATTTTATAGGTTTGGTATTCAAGACAGAGAGTTTAACTTAACCAAATTAATAAGTTGGATATTTTCCTTACTCCCTACTTACTCTATGTCATTTTGACCTATGTAGTATTTCTTTTCAATGTGCTACACAAGTCACAAGAATATTCAAAGACTGTTGGTTAGCATTTCAAGAGCTCTGTGCTAACTATATTCAGAGTTTAGAGTTGGACATCTGAAATATAAAGAGGGGCTAAATTAAGAGAGATGGAGATGGCACAGAGGAGCTGAAAAAGTGTTAAGTAGTGCCTGGCTGACTCCATTTCACTTACAATACTGCCAGAGAAGCCCAGTCCACCGCCTGGCTCAGATCAGTACCCTCTACTTGAGTGCTATTTATTTTGTGAGAGTTGTATCTGAAAGATGTGTTGATGGCCATTAATAACTCTAGTTATAATGATCCACCTTTTCTATAATTAGCCATTAATTTCCTTAAGTGGTTAGGCAAAGCACTCAAATACGGAAAAAAATTGAAACTTTAAATGCTTTCAGCAATCAGGCAAATAACATAATTAGAAGAGAAAAGAAACAGTAGAAAGTCAGTAAATTGTGGTGATCTCCACTGGTGTAAATGAACAAGCCACCATGTGGCTCCAGATAGCTCTCCCATTTGGAAATGAGAGAGTGAGATTCCGATATTCAGAAGTATCCAGAAACCTTTACTTTTGTATGAAATTTTCTGATTTTATTTAATATTTGACAAAATTAAAAATGCTTCATAAGTCAATCAAAACTTATAAAATGGTCTTTGCTTCTCACTACAAGTCTGGGGACCTGGTAGAGAGTCTCAAAGCATAACATCTATAATTGCTAAGTTTTCTTCCTCAGTTCCAATTGATTCCCTGAAAGAGAGCTCTAATTTGACTTTTTAATTGATAACCTAGTTGACTCTTTCAACAAATACATATTAAGTACCTAATTATGTATCAGTCATTCTTCAAGGTGCCACTGATACAACAGAGAACAGAACAAAGTCTCTGTTCATGGGGCCACCATTCTATTTTTATATGCCATATTCTCTCTCTCTCTTATATATATACACACACATATATATATATACACACACATATATGTGTGTGTGTGTGTGTGTGTGTAGAATACATTCTACATATATTCTGTCTTTTACTATTAGAGGAAGACAGAGGAAAACAAGCACATAAGTAACATTTTTTTTTTTTCCCTTAGAGAAAAATGAAACAGAACAAGGAGATAGGAAATGCCAGAGAGGATATGGATGCGGGCATTCTTATAATGGATAAAGAAGGCTTCAGGGATAAAATGAGATTTGAACAAAAACCAGGAGAAAATAAGGAAGCCATCAATGGGAATTCTAGAGGAAGAGAACCCTAAACAAAAGGAAAATTGCACAGGCTGATTTCTTATTCAAGGGACAGTAAGACCAGTTGGTTGGGTTCACGGTGTCCAATGACATAGACTGTTAGGAATGGCTTGTGTTTTAATAGTGTCTTGCTTGTTCTTTGGCTCATATTGGAAATTAGAAAAGATTTTGGATGATAAATATTGATGCCACAGTGTCAAAACTCCACACTGTGATCTTTATCAATCTTTTTATCAAGTTTGTATGAGATTTACATTAATTTTTTAAAAAGATAGTACACTAGCAGACAGATGGTTTATGGGTAACTTTCCTCAATTGAATCCTCCTTGAGTATAAGACATGATGGCATTACACCACCCATAAGTTGTATTTTAATAATACTGTGTTTTCATGCTTTGAGCCATTAACATAATAATATAATAATGATGATGATAACCATTTTGTCTAAGAAAGAATATCCAGCTGCTCTATTTCTTGTAAGCAAGATCTTCTGCAGTGGTTCATCAAGCCTCTCAAAAGCAATCTTTCCTCCATGAACCTTGCACCATAAGTCTTGAGGCAAATGACCTGGCTAAGCAAGTCCGCCCTCTCTCTGTGCCTGTTGTTCTCATGTTCATCTAAGCACTGATCCTGTTACCCTTAGTATTGTCCTCAGTCAAGATGAAATAATCTTTTTTCCCCTAAGAAGAGCCTATTCCTTTTGTTATATGTGACTTTTTACATAACTGAGAAGCACTATTTTTTTATTCATGGATAACCAACTCTGAATTTCAAGACATTCAGAGTAGAATCTGATTATTCAAATTTTAAACATACTAGAGCTTACAATGTTAAAACCGTAAGTCCCAAGATAGAAAGTAGACTTCAAGTATGTATAGTTAAATCCTACACTTGATGTTTATAAAGAAAATAGTTTATATTTTAAACTGTGTGTTTACAAAAATGTATGATGTCTCTCTGCCTTAAATGATGTATCAACTGAAAATACAATTATATAAAAGCTCAGTGTGTTGTATGGGGCAGACAGTTATGGACAGCTGGAAATGATGCTTGCCTGCAGGGTTAAAAAACCCCAATGGAATCAATTGTTCTTCCATAAACCCTTCAGAAAAACATTTTGTAGGAAAGGAAAATCTAACCCTAGGGATAGGCAAAAGAAGAAGAATCATATATGATGTTGGACAGGGGTAATAATTTGATGAATCAGAGAGAAATGACATATTTTAGGCAATCCTTTCAGTGCTTTCACTTAGTAAGTTCTTAACAAAATTATTATTATGTTTTGCTTCTATTATTTGTTGATTCAAATTCTTATTGTATATTAGGCTGAAATGGCATGGGGCATCATATATCATAGACATAATTGATTTGGGAAGTAAGAGGACTTCTGCTATAATCAGCAATAAGGGCGCTTTGATATTTGGAGAAAACACTATAGGCAAAACTGAGGTCATAATTTAAAAATCTTTTCACTCAGTCAGTCTCTGATGTAAGTAACAGAAAGCATTTGAGGGAAAATTGCTTTTATAGAGTGGATGATACTTCAGTCAAGTGGAGGAAACTGGTGCCATGAAAATTATTGATATATTCTTCCATTAACCCAACAGTTACTCAGTATTACTTAACTTATTAGTTTATTATCCAAATTTCTGAGGGTGTCTATGGAATACATATTCCTGCAGTTTTGAAAGAAGGAGGCAAAACTATGTCAATGGGAAAGCAGATTCAGCTTTGACTAGAAGGCAGGTAGAGTGTGTAGAGTACACACACTGTAAAGGTATGGAAGAAAACCTGCACTGAACTCACTGTAAATCTTAAGTCCTGGGAAAGAGAAAGGAGTGAATGGAGAGGGATGACATGTAGAAATTCTACAAATATTAAAGCGTTAAAACTGTTGTATAGAAAGATGAAGATATTTGGCCATGATCACACAGCTGGTAATGGCAATATTGGAAGATATACACCCATGTATAGGTTAGTGATTTTCTTCAGGAAGAGATTTTTGTCCCTAGGGGTGATTTGGAACAGCTGGAAACAATTTTCAATTGATTATCATACCTTTGGGATGTGCAACTAGCTTCTAGTGGATAGAAGGAAGAAATGCTGATAAACATAACAATAAACAGAATGGCCTTCCACAATGAACAATTATCTAGTTCTAATTATCAATAGTCCCAAGGTGGAGAAACATTTTTGAAGATGGGGACAGAATCAGAGGAAACAGAAAGAGCAGGGGGAATGGAAAGCTGGTGTGGACCACACAGGGACAATATGTTTTTTACTCACTCACTTCTGATATAAAACCAATCCTCCCCTACATACATTTCATTCTGGGACAGCGTTTCCATGGAAAATGACCTTGTGAATAATGTTTTAAATTTAGTTTCCTAGTGCCATCCATGAAACCAAAAGCAAGTTATTTCTCTTCAAATTGAATGTGTCCTTTTATTTAGAACTTGCCAGAATTCAGTTCAGTTCAGTTCAGTCGCTCAGTCGTGTCTGACTCTTTGTGACCCCATGGACTACAGCATGCCAGGCTTCCCTGTCCATCACCAACTCCCAGAGTTTTCTCAAACTCATGCCCATTGAGTCAGTGATGCCATTCAACCATCTCATTCTCTGTCATCCCCTTCTCCTTCCACCTTTAATCTTTCCCAGCATCAGTGTTTTTTCCAAAGAGCCAGTTCTTTGCATCAGTTGGCCATAATATTGGAGTTTCAGCTTCAGTGTCAGTCCTTCCAATGAATATTCAGGGCTGATTTCCTTTAGGATGGATTGGTTGGATCTCCTTGCAGGCCAAGGGACTCTCAAGAGTCTTCTTTAACATCACAGTTCAAAAGCATCAATTCTTCACCACTCAGCTTTCTTTACACTCCAGCTCTCACATCCATACATGACTACTGGAAAAACCATAGCTTTGACTAGATGGACCTTTGTTGGCAAAGTAATGTCTCTGCTTTTTAATATACTGTCTAAGTTGGTCATAACTTTTCTTCCAAGGAGTAAGCAGCTTTTAATTTCATGGCTGCTGTCACCATCTGCAGTGATTTTGGAGTCCCCAAAAAGAAAGACAGCCACTGTTTCCCCATCTATTTCCCATGAAGTGATGGGACCAGATGCCATGATCTTTGTTTTCTGAATGTTGAGTTTTAACCCAACTTTTTCCACTTTCCTCTTTCACTTTCATCAAGAGGCTCTTTAGTTCCTTTTCACTTTCTGAGGTTATTGATATTTCTCCTGGCAATCTTGATTCCAGTTTGTGCTTCATCCAGCCCAGCATTTCTCATGATCTACTCTGCATAGAAGTTAAATAATCAGGGTGACAATATACAGCCTTGACGTAGTCCTTTCCCTGTTTGGAACTAGTGTGTTGCTCCATGTCCAGTTCTAACTGTTGCTTCCTGATATGCATACAGATTTCTCAAGAGGCAGGTCAGGTGGTCTGGTATTCCTATCTCTTTAATAATTTTCCACAGTTTATTGTGTTTGCCAGAATTGAATAATGTCAAAGTAATCTTCAGTCTTACCTCTCTTTCTCCTAGGAACAGTATCTGGCCCACAGCAGGTGGAATCTGACCTTTGTCCCATGCCAGTGCTATGTCAGGGTGAGGCCAATTTCAATAAATTGGCATGATGAAGGATGGCAGCATCAGTTCAGAAGCCTGTGTAATCCACAGAGCATCAGATCTACCTTGTGTGCACAGAAGGACAACACTTGTGCTAGCTGTTTCCAGCATCAGCATGAATTGAATTCACCTTATCAGTTCCCTCATGGCTCAGAAGGTAAAGTGTCTGTCTGCAATGCAGGAGACCTTTGTTCGATCCCTGGTTTGGGAAGATCTTCTGGAGAAGGAAATGGCAGCCCACTCCAATATTCTTGCCTGGAAAATCCCATGGACGGCGGAGCCTAGTAGGCCACCATCCATGGGGTCGCAAAGAGTTGGACACGACTGAGTGACTTCTCTCGCTTTATCAATTCAATTAGGCACCTCTGGAGGAGGAATCACAGAAGACTGTTTTATGAAATAACTGTATACTTTTATCAAGAGTGTCAAATAGACATTCATGGTCATGACTGTCCACACAAAAGTAAACTGATGATGCTTTCGAATTATAGTACTAGAAATCATGTACTTATAATTCAAAGATATAATTTGCACATAAGATTCAATGCCACCATTTTACAGTTACTCCACTTTGTGTAGACATATAAGTCTTCTAATGAAGTGCCTTTTTTTTTTTTGCGACTTAAGCCAACATAAAAGGAATCTCTGATAGGGAATATCTACCAATATAACAATGTTGTCATTTTTTATCCTACAGGTCAAAAAACTACCAAACCTGAAACTTTGAAAGCCCCAAAATATACAGCAAGGAAGCTGTATAGTGTCTATGGATATTTTTAAAAAACAGACTAAAACTTCAGTTTTAAGTAATTAGGCAGACATGAGAAATTAACCCCACATTGCAACAGGATTTATTTTTTTTCTGAAAGTTGAAGAGTCTGCTTTATACTGGTTCTGTCTTCTCCCTTCCTTTGGCACCCAGGGTTCTTCCCCACTGCCATGCGGCAGCCTTGGATAGGGAGAACTTTTACTGCTCTAAATTGTATTTACTTCTCTGAATTCCTGAGCCTTGATACTAGGTTCTCTGTGGGAGCTCGATAAATATTCATTGATGGAGATGGTAATGAATACTAGATTTTTTTGGCTCCCTGCTTTCTGACTTTAATCCAGCCATTTCCTTCTCTCTTCCCTGGGGGAACTGGCAATCTGTTTAAAGCATGTTTGCACTTTGGAATCAGGAGGAGAAGCCAGCATAATTATTAGCTCCCCGTGATTCCCAAACTGTCAGTTAATTCTCAGGTCTTGCCATTTTCTCTGCTCTACACACTGAGCTAAGGTTACATATAAGTGAATTAGGTATCACCTTGAAAGATTTATTTCAGACATGAAAAGATGGCTAGGAAGATTCCTTTATATCTTAAAATACTTTGCTCCTAGTCACACCAGTCTATGGTGACTAAGAATTTTTCCTTTTTTTAAAATTATCTGCCCATTCTCTGGACTATAAATTGTCCTATTTTAAAAAGCTAATTAAAAAGCAAATTCAAGAAGCCAATCTGAGAGGCTACATGCTGTATCATTCCAACTATATAGCATTCAGGGAAAGGCAAAAATTGCTAGTGGTCGTGTGTATGTCCGTGTGTAGATTGGGAGGGTATGACTAGGGAGAGAATGGAAGATATTGACTGGAGTGAAAATAGTCTGTGTGATATCCTAATGATGGATGTACCTCATTACAGTTTAGTTTAGTTCAGTCACTCAGTCGTATCCAACTCTGTGCGACTGCATGGACTACAACATGCCAGGCTACCTGTCCATCACCAACTCCTGGAGCTTACTCAAACTCATGTCCATTAAGTTGGTGATGCTATCTAACCATCTCATCCTCTGTTGTCCCCTCTCCTCCTGACTTCATTCTTTCCCAGCATCAGGGTCTTTTCAAATGAGTCAGTTTTTCACATCAGATGGTCAAAGTATTGGAGTTTCAGCTTCAGCACCATTTCCTCCAAAGAATATTCAGGACTGATTTCCTTTAGGATGAACTGGATGGATCTCCTTGCAGTCCAAGGGACTCTCCAGAGTCTATTCCAACACCACTGTTCAAAAGCACCAATTCTTCAGCACTCAGTTTTCTTTATGGTACATCCATACATGACTACTGGAAAAACTATAGCTTTGATTAGATGGGCTTCTGTTGGAAAAGTAATAACTCTGCTTTTTAATATGCTGTCTAGGTTGGTCATAACTTTTCTTCCAAGGAGCAAGCATCTTTTAATTTCATGGCTGAAGTCAACATCTGCAGTGATTTTGGAGCCCCCCAAAATAAAGTCTGTCACTTTTTCCACTGTTTCCCCATCTACTTGCCATGAAGTGATGGGACCAGATGCCATGATCTTAGTTTTTGGCATATTGAGTTTTAGGCCAAGTTTTTCACTCCCCTCTTTCACTTTCATCAAGAGGCTCTTTAGTTCTTCTTCACTTTGCCGTAAGGATGGTGTCATCTGCATATCTGAGGTTATTGATATTTTTCCCAGCAATCTTGATTCCAGCTTGTGATTCATCCAGTCCAGCATTGCTTCATCCAGTCCAGCATACCTCATTACATATTTATCCAAATCCATGGAATATTTAGCACTAAGAGTGAATCTAGTGTGAACTATGGGCTTTGGGTGATTATGTGTCAATATAGGTTCACCAATATTAATGATGTCCCACTCTGCTAGGGGATGTTGATCACGCAGGAAGCACCTACTGCCCCCATGTACGTGTGTGGGGGCAGGAGATATATGAGAAATCCTTTTAGTTAATTAATGTATTTAGATGTCTTCCTTTCAATTTGCTGTGAACCTAAAGCTTCTTTTACCTTAAGTAAAAGAAAAAAGAACAGAAAGAAAAAGCTATTTCATGTAACTTTCAATGTGGTGGGGAAACAATATGGAGAAAGGACTTGGCTCTGGTCTTAGCTCTGCCAATAACTAGCTATGCAACTTCAAAAAAGTCATTTAATCACTTTTGGAATTAGTTTACTTACCTATAGGGTGATGGGGCTAGAAAGTGTATGTCTAGGTTTTCTTTGATCTCAGGCTAATTTTCAAAAACTCAAAAAAATGACTGCTATGTTAATAATAATAAAGATATTATTTAACTTATTATTACTTTAATGAGTTAAATAGGTAAGATGTTTCAACCAACTTAAAGAAGAATTAAAAGGATATATATATATAAATCAATATAAAAATAAATAAATTAAAAATAAATATATAAATTAAAAAAAATTAAAATAACTACAAATGCAAAAAAATAAATAAAATAAAATAAAAAATAAAAAAATAAAAATAAATCAATATAAAATGAAAATGAAATAAATATAAAAATGAAGGTCAAACTAGCTCTTCTCACCTTAAGTCAGTTGAACTTTTGCTGCAAAAAATTAACATCTCTGTGAAGAAGCTATTTTTCATTGCTATCAGCTATCCATAAATTGGAGACTTGTAAAATAGCTCTGATAAAATCAAAACCAGAAAATGAAATGATGTGTTCTAGATAAGGTATCGTCCATCAAAGCACAAATTTTCCCCTATATTACAAATCAAGCACCAAGTACAATGTATGGTCAAAGTAGGCACTCAAGATTTGTGAACCATTACTATTTCTCCATAAATAGTGATTTCTCCATGGCTTCAGCATCCAGGTCTGTTGCCTAATATTTGGGACACTTGGAAAGCAATTTGTTCTCGGTTCTCAAGCCTGGTATCAACTGAATGATACCAAACAGTTTATATATACATGAACTTTCTATCAGTTTGCATTTCTCTGATCCTGGAGGGAACGGTCTTTTTGTCTATTTTTTTTCTGCTCTCCTCCTTTGAGGCAGAATGTCAAGCTATTGAAGACAACATGGATACTTTAAATGAGAGGACTTATCTTTCTTTAGCATCAGTGATAATTAGACTATGGATCCTTTTCTGCTATGACTAATTTTTCATGAGGTACATGCTCAGATACTGCAGGTTAAATTAACATGTCTCTGTCTTAACCCTTACCTTCTCTTTCTTGACAATTCACTTTGATACATTTTCTTCTATGTTTACCATTTACTCTAATGAGATTTCTTTTCTTTTCCTCTCATTCTTCCTTCTTGCTTAATTTTAGTGATTCAAACAGAAAGTTAACACTTGAACAAAGATCAGACTCTAGATCTGGGATGTTCTTTCCATTATTTGTTAAAAAATTGTAAAGCAAGCAGATATGACTTTATGATAAAATGTTGCATGAGTTTGGTAAAATCAGGGGTGCACATGGGGGTTGTTAGTGCTCTTTTGGAAGGCATCTCCATAATTGGATGCTCTTCCTGCTTCTGATGATGATTTTCAAAAAAATCAAAGATAAAATTGGCATCTGGGTTGAAAGTGCTAACATTACATTTTATACTAAGAAGAGTGATTGTTTTTAATAGTACTTGCTTGTATGGATAAAAGGTCCTTATCAATATTTGTTTTCTAGGCTCTAATTCATGTTAAGATCTTATTTTTCTATAGAAATGAAGGTAAGAAATTTTCTTCTTCTAAGTTATTTTCTGATTTAGTTTTCAGACTAGAGTTGGCTGGGATACTCATTTTTCATCCTATGAGAGAATATTGGCAACACAGTTGTGCTTAAAGAAGAATTTTACTGCACTGGAACCCAAAGTCATTTAACCTGAATGGATAACACATTGGCAAATCCTCATCTCTTGGGTGTATTTGTGTGTTTGGTCACAATATAACTTCAATAATTGGGGTTTCCTTCTGCAATGAAGATCTATTGAATTAAAGAATATCGCAAGGAAGGCCAATTTAAGTAAATTTGCACTAATGTAGAAATTAGTCCATTTGGAGTAATGAATTCATTAGAACTTTAAATAACAAAATAGTTTTAAAAACATTGTCTTATTGTGTTTATATTAAGCATAACTTAGAATTATGATGGTAATATATTTATTATGGTAATAGATTAAAATTGCCAGCTTATCAACAAGGTATTTTCAAGGTATCAAAAGTGCTTTAAAGCATTTCATCCTCATTAGAAATCTGTGCATTTTCTTTAAAATTGTTTTTATCTTACTAATAGCTTGAATATATCTGAGTTGTCCATGTCACATCAGGTTTCACTGTAGGGCTGTACACATTATGAATAGTTAACAACAAAAACCATACTTATAATTTATTGACTAATTAATATGTGCCAAATATTTTTGTAAAAGTTCTAAATGGGTGCATTGATTTGTCATAACACTGTATGCAGTAGATACTTTTATTTACCCTGTTTAACAGGTAAATAAATTAGAGCATGGTGAAGTTAAGTAATTAGTCCAGGGTCTAATGGGAAGCAAACATCTAAACCATCTGTGAATCCCAGAACACTGGCCCTATACCCACTTCTCTTGACCAATATGCTACTATGCCTTTGAACAAGTAGTGATATATTTATTGTTTGATATGTTCAAAGGTAAAGTTCAAGAGGAGAAACTTTGGTATTTGTGAGATGACTACTGTGTCCAAGGCACCTTGCTGGGCATTTCATGTGAGTCAACTTCACTCCATATGTGTGCCATAGTATTATTCTCTTAACCTTTCAGATGAAAAAATGGTTCTGAAAAATCTTTATTAAAAACACAAGTGGTCAATCTGGAAAGCTGGGGAGTCAATATTTACTTATGTCTGTGCATTCTAAAGCCCTGGTTCTTTCTATTCCATTGCATTGCCTCTAAATACTTCTTGATTTATTTGCCATAGGTCAGAAAAAAATAATTAAACTTTCCTTTACTTGAAACTACAAGTATAGAGTTGCTGCGGTTTAGTTGCTAAGTTGGGTCTGACTCTGCAAGCTTGCCAAGCTCCTCTGTCCATGGGGTTTTCCTGGCAAGAATACTAGAGTAGGTTGCCATTTCCTTCTCCAGGGGATATTCCTGACCCAGGGAACGAATCCTGGTCTCCTTATTGGCAGGTGGAGTTTCTACCACTGAGCCACCTGGGAAACCCAGAATAGAGTACTTATTTGAAAAGAAATTTTTTTAATTTAATAATCACAGTTGTAAGTAGCCTGGTTGTGATAAATCCACAGCAAACAAACAAACAAAAAAACCCCAAAATGGCAGTACAAGTTTGCTATCTATTATTGAATTAAGTATTATTTGCTTAGTGTTGCTCAGTTGTGTCCAAGTCTTTGTGACCCCATGGGCCATAGACTGCCAGACTCCTCTGTTCATGAAATTCTCCAGGCAAGAATAGTGGAGTAGGTTGCCATTCCCTTCTCCAGGGAATCCTCTTTACCCAGGATCAAACTCAGTCTCCTGCATAAAAAAGCAAATTCTTTTCTGTCTGAGCCACCAGGCGAGCCCATTATTTGGTTAAAATAATACTAAATAGGGTTTTAGGAAAATTATTTCAAGTTTAAAATTTACTTTCTATGTTTAAGCAAATATTTCACTTTTCTTGTTAAAGAGTGTTGACCTTTGGTGAGTTTTCATTGTTATAAAAAAATACCCCCCTCGCAATAAAATCATCTGCTTAAAATTTATGCACATGACCTATAAGTCAACAAAAGTAAAAATGTTGTATGAACAACAAGTAGGCTTGATGCTTGCCCAGAAAAAAGTTAATTTTGCATACTGTATGGGCTTCAAGTTACTAAAAATCACAGTTGAGAAAACAATATAAAATCAAATCAATGACAGAACACCTCTGCATTTATTTGTATCATGCCATACACAAGATTACAGTCATATGTGTATTGTGGCCCAATTGACAGAGCCGGGTTAGCTCTTTGCTGCAGCTGCAGCTGCTGCTGCTGCTAAGTTGCTTCAGTCATGTCTGACTCTGTGCGACCCCACAGACAGAGGCCCACCAGGCTCCCTCATCCCTGGGATTCTGCAGGCAAGAACACTGGAGTGAGTTGCCATTTTCTTCTCCAATGCATGAAAGTGAAAAGGGAAAGTGAAGTAGCTCAGTCGTGTCTGACTCTTAGTGACCCCTTGGACTGCAGCCCACCAGGCTCCTCCATCCATGGGATTTTCCAGGCAAGAGTACTGGAGTGGGGTGCCATTGCCTTCTCCATAGCTCTTTGAACTAACTTTATTTTCACACATTTTACTTCAATTAAATCTTAGAATGTAAGATATAGAATTTACTTTATATGGTAAACCTGAATCCATTTTAGTTTGCAAAATGTTACTCCATTCATGAACTTATATATTTAATAATAACTAGTAATAGATCATTGAGATATACCTCAAAAAAAGAAATACCTCAAGTGCAACACATCTGTATTGAAAGACCACTGATTAAAGAATTGATTATGCATTAGATGAAGCTGTATATTGTCACCCTGCTTATTTAACTTCTATGCAGAGTACATCATGAGAAATGCTGGACTGCAAGAAACACAAGCTGGAATCAAGATTGCTGGGAGAAATATCAATAACCTCAGATATGCAGATGACACCATCCTTATGGCAGAAAGTGAAGAGGAGCTAAAAAGCCTCTTGATGAAAGTGAAAGAGGAGAGTGAAAAAGTTGGCTTAAAGCTCAACATTCAGAAAATGAAGATCATGGCATCCGGTCCCATCACTTCATGGGAAATAGATGGGGAAACAGTAGAAACAGTGTCAGACTTTATTTTTGGGGGCTCCAAAATCACTGCAGAGGTGACTGCAGCCATGAGATTAAAAGACGCTTACTCCTTGGAAGAAAAGTTATGACCAATCTAGATAGTATATTCAAAAGCAGAGACATTACATTGCCGACTAAGGTCCATCTAGTCAAGGCTATGGTTTGTCCTGTGGTCATGTATGGATGTGAGAGTTGGACTGTGAAGAAGGCTGAGCGCCAAAGAATTGATGTTTTTGAACTGTGGTGTTGGAGAAGACTCTTGAGAGTCCCTTGGACTGTAAGGAGATCCAACCAGTCCATTCTGAAGGAGATCAACGCTGGGATTTCTTTGGAAGGAATGATGCTAAAGCTGAATCTCCAGTACTTTGGCCACCTCATGCGAAGAGTTGACTCATTGGACAAGACTCTGATGCTGGGAGGGATTTTGGGCAGGAGGAGAAGGGGACGATCGAGGATGAGATTGCTGGATGGCATCACGGACTCGATGGACGTGAGTCTGAGTGAACTCCGGGAGATGTTGATGGACAGGGAGGCCTGGCGTGCTGCGATTCATGGGGTCGCAAAGAGTCAGACACGACTGAGGGACTGAACTGAACTGAACTGAACTGAAGCTAATGTCTTGATGTTTCAAGAGGAAGATTAAGCACATATAAATGATACTCTCTGCAAATAATGGAATTCTTAAAAAAAAAAAAAGGTTTTATGGACACTCAAGAAAGAATCTCTTCAAAGCCCAGCTGTAAATCAGTACAAGTGAGCATGTGCAAACTTCATGCTGCCTTGTTTGCCCAGCTAATTCCTAAGTTGACCCATTTAATCCTTAATTGGGTTTCCTTGGTGGCTCAGCGGTAAAGAATCCATCTGCAATGCAGGAGCTGCAGAAGACATGGGTTCAATTCCTTGGTCAGGAAGATCCCTAGGAGAAGGGGATGGCAACTCACTCCATTAGTCTTGCCTGGAGAATCCCATGGACAGAGGAGCCTGGTGAGCTACTGTCCATAGGGATCGCAAAGAACTGGACATGACTGAAGTGACTTAAAATGCACACAGGCAATCCTTAGATAGTTATTCACCTTTCATTTGAATTTCAAATATTTTAGGAGACATTTGAATTTGCCACAGCTATTAGGGTCTGATTAATAACTCCTTCCAGTCTTACTGCCTTTAACTGTTGTAAGAAAACTGATGTGCTGTGTGATTCTGAGCATGAAAATAAGATATCCATCCAATGATCTCTTTTTTCTTGTTTGTCAAATGAAAAATAACAGAAGCTAAAGCAGAATCCCTTAAGTCTGACTGTTTCTTTAGCTACTGCTTGTAGTGTTTCTCACCATTGTGCTTTATTCTTCCATTAATATGGTCTCTCTTTCCTTCATCCACCCATATCTAACATCACATCAAGATTTACTACATATAACATTGTATAGGAGATAATACTTGAAGATTTAGGGGTAATGGAATTCGGGGAATTGTGTAACAATATATGATAAGGAAAAACACCAAATTGAATACTAGGCTTCCCTCTTCATTAAGGTACTTCAGATATCACATATTTATTCCTCAGGCCCAATCTCTTTTCATATTACTAGATTCCCACTCTCCTCTTCCTCCAGGTTATCAAGAAAGACCTGCATATGCTTGTTAACCTATTCAACAGAATAGTTTTCTATCTCTTTCTTTCTATCTTGAAACTCACTGAGGTGCTTTACTAAATAAGAAATTAATCTATTCAAGTTCAGAATACAGGACTCAGACACATAAAGAACCAATCTGCAAAGACATGTAAATAAGAGATGTTTTATCTTTAGTACATTCTGGACTGTGGACAGAGCAACCTCCAGGGGTTGTGGATATCAGTTGGGGTTCTTCCTATTCCATTTGTGACATATGCTGTATACAGTGGATTTTACAAGATCCCACAATTATCCTAGGATTTTCATCTAATACTGGCCAAAACTTTGTTCTTTTCTTACTGGGCAAATTTCAAAGGCCCAAAAATTGCATGTGAATTGAGAAAGCTCATGGAGTTCAGACAAACTTTGAACTCCAAGTGGCAGGGAACAGAATTGAAAATTTCACAGAAACACCTTTATTTTCAGGGTTAGCTCAGCAGGGACCAGGCAGTATAGAACAGGTGAGAATGAAAGCTAATCAAGAAAGGAAATCATTTCAAACAACAACATCAGTTCCAAAAGCCATGATTCACAATCAGGGCACTAGTAGGGTCGGTTTTTATTTTAAGCAAAGCATCCCTTTTCCTTGATGCTCATAACCAGTTCAGAAGAATGTTCCACTCCAGGCTTCTTTCTTATGTCTCATAAATAAATCATCAAGATAAAAATAGCTGCTTCTCTCACAGTTAAAGCAAAAAGAAAGTAAAGGTTTTAGCAATCTACCTCCACTTTTCTTTTTCTGTTTTCTTGTAACAATATCTAGGTAACTCTGAGGGCAAGAACTGTTCAAGGATACATGCAGGCTGATTTTGAAGGAAAACATTGATGATACTGAATGTTATTTAAAATCTGGTATTGGTCAGTGTTTTATCTGAAACATATCTCACTTTATCCTCCTCTTATAAAATTCACTCATTTTGGATATATTTGAGGATACAATTGTACTATATATCTTTTGCTCCAGTACTCTTGCCTGGAAAATCCCATGGATGGAGGAGCCTGGTAGGCTGCTGTCCATGGGGTCTCGAAGAGTCGGACATGACTGAGCGACTTCTCTTTCACTTTTCACTTTCATGCACTGGAGAAGAAAATGTCAACCCATGCCAGTGTTCTTGCCTGGAGAATCCCAGGGACGGGGGAGCCTGGTGGGCTGCCATCTATGGGGTTGCACAGAGTCGGACACGACTGAGGCGACTTAGCAGTAGTAGCAGAATAAAAATAGTGCTTCTGTTAGAAGAAACTAAAACTCCCAGGGTTATGAAAGTAAATACCAAATGGTTTTCCTTCTTGTGTCAATGGATACAATAATTCCTGAAATTTAGGGGAGTGTTTTGTAAAGTAGAGTTGTAAATGAAAGTAGATTCACTTACTTACTTTAGAGAAGAGTCTGGCAATAAGTTCTGTCTTTTACCTTTGTATATGACTAACATATATTTCTTTCAATTTCAGGGATTTAGCTAGCAAATAGAGACAGCTTATTCTTCCAATGTCTGGCAGCACCTTTTTTTTTAAATTAATTGTATATATTTTTGATTCATTTTTCCCTGCTATTCAGAAAGACACCAGAAGAGATGTATATATCTTGAATTGTGTAACTTCCCTCTTCTGAGATTGTCTTAGAGTTCTGATATATGGAGCATTTATTTAATACAAAGAGAACATTGTAGTTACTCTGAAATGATCTAAAGCATACTATTACATATTCATTAAACTTCACATAACTAAGGACTGAATTATCATTATACTCATATTTAATTACTTAGCAATTCCAAATCTTGGCTAGAGTATATCTTTATATTTTAGAGCTACATATGCCATTGCACAATTTACCTTAAAATATCCCTGCAACTTTCAACTTAGTCTTAGGATATGGAAAGTTTTATCGACTATCACTCTCACCCTTATAACAACAACAAAACATTGGGTAATATATAAAATCATAATCTTCTGTTACACATTAGAGAGCTGAGTTTACAGAGAAATCTACTAACTCAAAAGATCAGAAGGACACTCTTCCAAGAAGAGAATGACTGTTAGTGCTTCCTTATGGGGACAAAAAATGTTCTTTGGGATTCAGTAAACAAAGGATGTGGTCATAAAGCCGCTAACCACTGTATTGGCCCAGTGGTACAGCCTGAAGAAAATTCAGAATTAAAAAAAAAAAAAACCAGGATACTGGCTCTAGGCAGCTAAAGCACATATCAAAGGAATAATTTCAATGAACTCACACTCTTGCATCATCCCATACATAGAAACATGCTAAATTCATTAGCTTGAGACTTCTTGATTTTCTTTAATTAGCAGCAATTTTTGATGTTCAATTACTTTTACTTTAGTTCAGTTTTTGCAAAAATTCCTATATATCCTGGCCCTCTCCTTGCCTATTTGAAATAGTCCCTCAGAGCTATATGAGAGGCTATACCCAGGCTTAATTTCTCAGTAAAGTCTGCCTGTGCCATGTTGTGCTTAGTAGCTCAGCTGTGTCCGACTCTTTGCAACCCCATGGACTATAGCCTCTGACATGGAATTCTCCAGGAAAGAATACTAGAGTGGGCTGCCCTGCCTTCCTCCAGAGAATCTTCCCAACCCAGGAATCGAACCCAGGTCTCCCATATTGCAGGCAGATTCTTTACCACCTAGCCACCAGGGATGTTCAAGAAAACCAGAGTGAATAGCCTATCCCTTCTCCAGGGGAACGTCCCAACCCAGGAATCAAACCAGGGTTTCCTGCATAGCAGGTGGGTTCTTTACCAGCTGAGCCCAAAATCTGCCTGCTGCTGCTGCTAAGTTGCTTCAGTCGTGTCCGACTCTGTGCGACTCCATAGACGGCAGCTCATCAGACTCCCCCATCCCTGGGATTCTCTAGGCAAGAACACTGGAGTGGGTTGCCATTTCCTTCTCCAATGCGTGAAAGTGAAAAGTGAAAGTGAAGTCATTCAGTCGTGTCCGACTCTTCGCGACCCCATGGACTGCAGCCTACCAGGCTCCTCTGTCCATGGGATTTTTCAGGCAAGAGTACTGGAGTGGGGTGCCATTGCCTTCTACAAAAGTCTGCCTAATAAAGCATAATTATCAATTTTCATTTTGTGCATTTTCTCAGTCAACCATTTTCTAAGGAAGACACAATAGTCATATAAGCCATTAAGAAAGAAAAAAAATTTCCTCCTTTGGAAGGAGTGCCTCAGAAAGATGTTGTTTTATAAATCCAAAATTTCCAATAGATATATGTCACTTAAGCATAAATTTAAGTGTGGTAAGATGGAAACACTCAGACAGGAGTGCACCCAGCCAGGGCCTATAATAATTAGATCCCTAGATTGGTTACTTCTGGCCCATTAACAGTTTCTCAGTTTGCCCTAGTGAGCTAACAAATATTTTACACATGTCTGACACTGTTTCCAACTGTTTCCCCATCTATTTCCCATGAAGTGGTGGGACCAGATGCCATGATCTTCGATTTCTGAATGTTGAACTTTAAACCAACTTTTTCACTCTCCTCTTTCACTTTCATCAAGAGGCTTTTTAGTTCCTCTTCACTTTCTGCCATAAGGGTGGTGTCATCTGAACAGTATGAAAAGGTATATCCATTGCTGCCCTGCAAATAAGTTTATCAGTACTATCTTTCTAGATTCTGTATATATGCATTAATGTATGATATTTGCTTTTCTCTTTCTGAATTACTTCACTTTGTATAATAGGCTCTAGATTTATCCACCTCATTAGAACTGACTCAATTGTGTTCCTTTTTATGACTAATATTCCATTTTATGTATGTACCAGATCTTATTTATCCATTCATCTATTGATGGACACCTACGTTGCTTCCATGTCCAAGCTACTGTAAATTGTGTGCAATGAACATTGAGGTGCATGTGTCTTTTTCTTTTGTTTTTTAAAGAGGTCTCCATACTGTCTTCCTTAGTGGTTGTATCAACTTACATTCCCACCAACAGTGAAGAATAATTTTTAATAAATGTAAATCAATAGATAAAGGCTGACATTGGGTTATCATGAAAGTATAGAAATCCTGGAAATTTCAGCACAAGAGAAATTAATTCAAACTTGTATGCTTTTATCTAATGACAACATGAGTTACTCATGAAAAATATTGTGGGCATTGCAAGAGACTCCAAAAAGCATCTCTTCTGATGAAGACCTGGGGAAGGGGAATCACAGCTGCTGTGGGCAAGACTTGCCTATATCTCTGCAGAGAAAAGCCTTAGGCAGCTGGGAGTAGGGCAGTGAAGTCTGTGATTTTCAGGACACAGATAAACACCTATCAGTACTAGTGAAAAGAAGAAGACAAACAAAACTTCTTCTGTCCTTGAGAAGCGGCAGAATAACATCCTAGGGCCAAATGGCCAGATCATTAAACATCCCCTGTCACTAGTGGCAGAGCAGGATCACCAAGAAAGGCTTACATATGCTTACTCAGGGACTTATCACCTATCTAAGACTGAGGCCAAACTAAGAACAGGAGTGACGACTTTCTCATTCAGGAGACACCAGTTCCCACCACAAAGCTAGCAAATGTGAAAGAACAAGTAAGGGCTATCCAAAATACTGCTTGGGAAGAGCTAGGAGACTGAAGCAATACCCTCTTTGTGACACAGGAATGAAGAGAAAATTTAAATGGAGAATTGAGCAGCATTATAAATAATCCTCTAACCCTTACTCTAAACAGAGGTAATGTTGGAAAAATTTGAAAACTGGTTATGTTCTGAGTAAAACCATAATAACAGAAAAGTCAAAACTCAATTCAATGCTTAACTAAATTTATTCAATGCTCCATCCAGAGAATGAAGAAAGGAAAGTCCATTCCCAAGAATAAATAAGATTTAACTCAGTCTCCACTGCCTTGCAAAAGTTATATCTCTTTTAACCACAAATTATGAAACATACAAATGAACAGGAAAATAAAAACACTGGCAAAGGATAAAATCATCAACAGAATAAGAGTCAAATATTATACTGTTATTTGGACATTTGGATGGGAAATATAAATAATTCTTATTAAGATGTTAAAGGCTTTAGTGGAAAATGTGTATAATATGAATAAAGAGGTATAGGATTTTAGCAGAAAGAAAGTACAATAAAACATAAAATATAAATGATAGACATAAAAACACTGTAAGAGATTGATATACTAAACAATAGAGCCAAAAATCTTACATAAGACTAAACAAAATAAATCTTTCCCCATCTACCCAGACACACTCTCTCTCTCTCACACACACATACACTCACACACTACATATCTTAATAAAATTCTTGAAAACTAAAGAGAAATATGAAAATCTGGAAGGCAATCTGAAAAAAAAATATACAGAGTAACAAAGATAAGAATTACAAAGAAAATTATTTATAACTTTTGTTAAAAATTATGAAAATCAGAAGACCTTGGAGTAATGCCTTTAAAGTACAAAAGGAGTGTGTGGGGAGGTGCCCTCTCCATCAACAATATATCTCTGGAATATAAAAGATAAATGTTATGTTTTTAGATTAAAAAACAACAGAAAAATACTCATTGCCAGTATCCTTGTTCTTTAAGAAATATTCAAAGAAAGTTATACAGGCAGAAAGACTATGACACCAAAAGAACCTTTCATCTACACAAAGAAAAGGAAGAGAGATCTTAGTGACATAATTAAGGTAAATAAAATTTATTTTTTTTGTATTTTAATTGTTCTAAAGAGTGATTGCCTAAAGTAAAAAGATTATCAATAGTTAGCATGGGTTTTTTTTGTTGTTATTCAGTAGCCAGTTGTGTTCAACTCTTTGTGATCTCATGGACTGCAGCACACTAGGCATCCCTGTCACTCACCATCTCCTGGAATTTGCCCAAGTTCATGGCCACTGCATGGATGATACCATCCTGCTATCTCATCCTCTGACGCACTCTTCTCCTTCTGCCCTCAATTTTTCCCAGCATCAGAGACTTTTCCAATGAGTCGGTTGTTCAAATCAGGTGGCCAAAATACTGAAGCTTCGGCTTCAGCATCAGCCCTCCCAATGAGTATTCATGGTTGATTTCCTTTAAGATTCAATGGTTTGATCTCCTTGCTGTCCAAGGGACTCTCAGGAATCTTCTCCGGCACTATCGTTTGAAGGCATCATTTTTTGGCACTCTGCCTTTTTTATGGTCCAGCTCTCACAGCTGTATGCGACCACGACTGGGAAGACCATACCCTTGACTATATGGATCTTTGTCAGCAGAAGTCTGTCAACTCACTGTCTAGGTTTGTCATAGCTTTCCTGCCAAGAAGCATTCATCTTCTGATTTCATGGCTTCAGTCACCATCTGCAATAATTTCGGAAACCAGAAAAGGAAATCTGTCACACTTCCACCTTTTCCCCTTCTATTTGACATGAGTAATGGGGCCAGATGCCATGACCTTAGTTTATTTAAATATTTATTTACTTTTTTAAATTTAAATTTATTTATTTTAATTGGGGGCTAATTACTTTACAATATTGTATTGGTTTTTGCCATACATCATCATGAATCTGCAACGGGTGTACAGGTGTTCCCCATCCTGAACCCCCCTCCAACCTCCCTCCCTGTGCCATCCTTCTGGGTCATCCCAGTGCACCAGCCCAAGGCATCCTATATCATGCATCGAACCTGGACTGGCGATTAGTTTCTTATATGATGTTATACATGTTTCAATGCCATTCTCCCAAATTATCCCACCCTCTCCCTCTCCCACACAGTCCAAAAGACTGTTCTATATATCTGTGTCTCTTTTGCTGTCTTGCATACAGGGTTATCGTTACCATCTTTCTAAATATCATATATATGCATTAGTATACTACATTAGTGTTTTTCTTTCTGGCTTACTTCACTCTGTGTAATAGGCTCCAGTTTCATCCACCTCATTAGAACTGATTCAAATGTATTCTTTTTAATGGCTGAGTAATACTCCATTGCTACGGTTTTTCCACTGGTCATGTATGGATGTGAGTGTTGGACTGTGAAGAAGGCTGAGTGCTGAAGAATTGATGCTTTTGAACTGTGGTGTTGGTTCTTATCCATTCGTCTGCTGATGGGCATCTAGGTTGCTTCCATGTCCTGGCTATTATAAACGGTGCTGTGATGAACATTGGGGTACATGATTCTCTTTCAATTCTGCTTTCCTCGGTGTTTATGAGCAGCAGTGGGATTGCTGGGTCATATGGCAGTTCTATTTCCAGTTTTTTAAGGAATCTCCACACTCTTCTCCATAGTGGCTGTACTAGTTTGCATTCCCACCAACAGTGTAAGAGGGTTCCCTATTCTCCACACCCTCTCCAGCATTTACTGCTTGTAGACTTTTGGATCACAGTCATTCTGACTGGCATGAAATGATACCTCATTGTGGTTTTGATTTGCATTTCTCTGATAATGAATGATGGTGAGCATCTTTTCATGTGTTTGTTAGCCATCTGTATGTCTTCTTTGGAGAAATGTCTTTTAGTTCTTTGGCCCATTTTTTGATTGGGTCGTTTATTTTTCTGGAATTGAGCTTCAGGAGTTGCTTGTATATTTTTGAGATTAGTTGTTTGTCAGTTGCTTCATTCACTATTATTTTCTCCCATTCAGAAGGCTGTCTTTTCACCTTGCTTAGAGTTTCTTTTGTTTTGCAGAAGCTTTTAAGTTTAATTAGGTCCCCTTTGTTTATTTTTGCTTTTATTTCCAGTATTCTGGGAGGTGGATCATAGAGGATCCTGCTGTGATTTATGTCAGAGAGTGTTTTGCCTATGTTCTCCTCTAGGAGTTTTATAGTTTCTGGTCTTATGTTTATATCTTTAACCCATTTTGAGTTTATTTTTGTGTATGGTGTTATAAAGTTCCATTCTTTTACAAGTGGTTGACCAGTTTTCCCAGCACCACTTGTTAAAGAGATTGTCTTTACTCCATTGTATATTCTTGCCTCCTTTGGCAAAGATAAGGTGTCCATAGGTGCATGGATTTATCTCTGGGCTTTCTATTTTGTTCCATTGATCTATATTTCTGTCTTTGTGCCAGTACCATACTGTCTTGATGACTGTGGCTTTGTAGTAGAGCCTGAAGTCAGGCAAGTTGATTCCTCCAGTTCCATTCTTCTTTCTCAAGATTTTTTGTATTTCTCGAGGTTTTTTGTATTTCCATACAAATTGTGAAATTATTTGTCCTAGCTCTGTGAAAAATACCTTTGGTAGCTTGATATGGGTTGCATTGAATCTATAGATTGCTTTGAGTGGTATACTCATTTTCACTATATTGATTCTTCCCATCCATGAACATGGTATATTTCTCCACCTATTAGTGTCCTCGTTGATTTCTTTCATCAGTGTTTTATAGCTTTCTATATATAGATCTTTAGTTTCTTTAGGTAGATACATTCCTAAGTATTTTATTCTTTTCATTGCAAAGGTGAATGGAATTGTTTCCTTAATTTCTCTTTCTACTTTCTCATTATTAGTGTATAGGAATGCAAGGGATTTCTGTATATTGATTTTATATCCTGCAACTTTACTATATTCATTGATTAGCTCTAGTAATTTTCTGGTGGAGTCTTTAGGGATTTATATGTAGAGGATCATGTCATCTGCAAACAGTGAGAGTTTTACTTCTTTTCCAATTTGGAATCCTTTTATTTCTTTTTCTGCTCTGATTGCTGTGGCAAGAACTTCCAAAACTATGTTGGATATTAGTGGTGAAAGTGGGCACCCTTGTCTTGTTCCTGACTTTGGGGAAATGCTTTCAATTTTTCACCATTGAGGACAATATTTGCTGTGGGTTTGTCATATATAGCTTTTATTATGTTGAGGTATTTCCTTCTATTCCTGCTTTCTGGAGAGTTTTTTTTTTTTTAAATCATAAATAGATATTAAATGTTGTCAAAGGCTTTCTCTGCATCTATTGAGATAATCATATGGCTTTTATTTTTCAATTTGTTAATGTGGTGTATTACATTGATTGATTTGCAGATATTGAAGAATCCTTGCATCAAGGGGATAAAGCCCACTTGGTCATAGTGTATGATCTTTTTAATGTGTTGTTGGATTCCAATTGCTAGAATTTTGTTAAGGATTTTTGCATCTACGTTCATCAGTGATATTGGCCTATATTTTTCTTTTTTTTGTGGCTTCTTTGTCAGGTTTTGGTATTAGGGTGATGGTGGCCTCATAAAATTTGTTTGCAAGTTTACCTTTCTCTGCAATTTTCTGGAAGAGTTTGAGTAGGATAGGTGTTAGCTCTTCTCTAAATTTTTGGTAGAATTCAGCTGTGAAGCCATCTGGACCTGGGCTTTTGTTTGCTGGAAGATTTCTGATTACAGTTTCAATTTCCATGCTTGTGATGGGTCTGTTAAGGTTTTCTATTTCGTCCTGGTTCAGTTCTGGAATGTTGTACTTTTCTAAGAATTTGTCCATTTCTTCCACGTTGTCTATTTTATTGGCATATAATTGCTGATAGTAGTCTCTTATGATCCTTTGTATTTCTGTGTTGTCTGTTGTGATCTCTCCATTTTCATTTCTAATTTTATTGATTTGATTTTTCTCTCTTTGTTTCTTGACAGTCTGGCTAGTGGTCTGTCAATTTTGTTTATCCTTTCAAAGAACCAGCTTTTGCCTTTGTTGATTTTTGCTATGGTCTCTTTTGTTTCTTTTGTATTTATTTCTGTCCTAATTTTCAAGTTTTCTTTCCTTCTACTAATCCTGGGATTCTTCATTTCTTCCTTTTCTAGTTGCTTTAGATGTAGAGTTAGGTTATTTATTTGATTTTTTTCTTGTTTCTTGAGGTATGCCTGTATTGCTATGAACTTTCCCCTTAGCACTTCTTTTACAGAGTCCTCTGGGTTTTGGGTTGTTGTATTTTCATTTTCATTCATTTCTATGCATATTTTGATTTCTTTTTTGATTTCTTCTGTGATTTGTTGGTTATTCAGCAGCGTGTTGTTCAGCCTCCATGTGTTGGAATTTTTAATAGTTTTTCTCCTGTATTTGAGATCTAATCTTACTGCATTGTGGTCAGAAAAGATGCTTGGAATGATTTCAACTTTTTTGAATTTACTGAGGCTAGATTTATGGCCCAGCATGTGATCTATCTTGGAGAAGGTTCTGTGTGTGCTTAAGAAAAAGGTGAAATTCATTGTTTTGGGGTGAATTGTCCTATAGATATCAATTAGGTCTAACTGGTCTATTGTATCATTTAAAATTTGTGTTTCCTTGTTAATTTTCTGTTTAGTTGATCTATCTGTATGTGTGAGTGGGGTATTAAAGTCTCCCACTATTATTGTGTTCTTGTTAATTTCCCCTTTCATACTTGTTAGCATTTGTCTTACATATTGTGGTGCTCCTATGTTGGGTGCATATATATTTATAATTGTTATATCTTCTTCTTGAATTGATTCTTTGATCATTATCTTTGTCTCTTTTCACAGTATTTGTTTTAAAGTCTATTTATCTGATATGAGTATTGCTACTCCTGCTTTCTTTTGGTCTCTATTTGCATGGAATATCTTTTTCCAGTCCTTCATTTTCAGTCAATATGTGTCCCTGTTTTGAGGTGGGTCTCTTGCAGACAATATATATAGGGGTCTTGTTTTTGTATCCATTCAGCCAGTCTTTGTCTTTTGTTTGGGGCATTCAACCCATTTACATTTAAGGTAATTATTGATAAGTATGATCCCGTTGCCATTTACTTTATTGTTTTAGGTTCGAGTTTATACACCCTTTTTGTGTTTCTTGTCTAGAGAATATCCTTTAACATTTGTTGGAGAGCTGGTTTGGTGGTGCTGAATTCTTTCAGCTGTTGCTTGTCTGTAAAGCTTTTGATTTCTCCTTCATATTTGAATGAGATCCTTGCTGGGTACAGTAATCTGGGCTGTAGGTTATTTTCTTTCATCACTTTAAGTATGTCTTGCCATTCCCTCCTGGCCTGAAGAGTTTTTATTGAAAGATCAGCTGTTATCCTTATGGGAATCCCCTTGTCTATTATTCATTGTTTTTCCCTTGCTGCTTTTAATATTTGTTCTTTGTGTTTGATCTTTGTTAATTTGATTAATATGTGTCTTGGGGTGTTTCGTCTTGGGTTTATCCTGTTTGGGACTCTCTGGGTTTCTTGGACTTAGGTGATTATTTCCTTCCCCATTTTATGGAAGTTTTCAACTATTATCTCCTCAAGTATTTTCTCATGGTCTTTCCTTTTGTCTTCTTCTTCTGGGATGCCTATGATTCGAATGTTGGAGCATTTCATATTGTCCTGGAGGCCTCTGAGATTGTCCTTATTTCTTTTAATTCATTTTTCTTTTTTCCTCTCTGATTCATTTATTTCTACCATTCTATCTTCTAATTCAATAATCCTATCTTCTGCCTCCATTATTCTACTATTTGTTGCCTCCAGAGTGTTTTTGATCTCATTTATTGCATTATTCATTATATATCGACTCTTTTTTATTTCTTTTAGGTCCTTGTTAGACCTTTCTTGCATTGTCCCAATCCTTTTCTCCAGGTTGTTTATCTGTGATTCCATTTTGATTTCAAGATTTTGGATCATTTTCACTATCATTATTTGGAATTCTTTATCAGGTAGATTCCCTATCTCTTCCTCTTTTGTTTGGTTTGGTGGGCATTTATCTTGTTCCTTTACCTGCTGGGTATTCCTCTGTTTCTTCATCTTATTTATATTGCTGAGTTTGTGGTGGCCTTTCTGTATTCTGGTATTTTGTGGAGTTCTCTTTATTTTGGAGCTTCCTCACTGTGGGTGGGGTTGTACCAATGGCTTGTCAAGGTTTCTTGGTTAGGGAACCTTGTGTCAGTGTTCTAGTGGGTGGAGCTGGATTTCTTCTCTCTGAATTGCAATTAAGTGTCCAGTAATGAGTTATGAGATGTCAATGGTTTGGGAGTAACTTTGGGCAGCCTGTATATTGAAGCTCAGGGCTGTGTTCCTGTGTTGCTGGAGAATTTGCATGATATGTCTTGCTCTGGAACTTGTTGGCCCTTGGGTGGTGCTTGGTTTCAGTGTAGGTGAGAAGGCAATGGCAACCCACTCCAGTGCTCTTGCCTGGAAAATCCCATAGACGGAGGAGCCTGGTGGGCTGCAGTCCATGGAATTGCTAAGAGTCGGACATGACTGAGCGACTTCACTTTCAGTTTTCATTTTCATGCATTGGAGAAGGAAATGGCAATCCACTCCAGTGTTATTGCTTGGAGAATCCCAGTGATGGGGGAGCCTGGTGGCCTGCCATCTATGGGGTCGCACAGAGTTGGACACGACTGAAGCAACTTTGCAGCAGCAGCAGCAACATGGAGGCATTTGATGAACTGTCGATTAATATTCCCTGGAGTCAGGAGTTCTCTGGTGTTCTCAGGATTTGGACTTAAGCCTCCTGCTTCTGGCTTTCAGTCTTATTTTTACAGTAGTCTCAAGACTTCTCCTTCTATACAGCACCATTGATAAAACATCTAGGTTAAAGATGAAAAGTTTCTCCACAGTGAGGGACAACCAGAGAGGTTCCCAGAGTTACATGGAGAAGAGAAGAGGGAGGAGGGAATTAGAGGTGACCTGAATGAGATGAGGTGGATTCAAAAGAGTAGAGAGCAAGCTAGCCAGTAATCACTTTCTTATGTGCGTTCCACAGTCTGGACCACTCAGAGATGTTCACAGAGTTATACAGAGAAGAGAAGAGGGAGGAAGGAGACTGAGGTGGCCAGGAGGATAAAAAGGGGGCGGCGGATCAAAAGGAGAGAGACAGATGCAGCCAGTAATCAGTTCCCTAAATGTTCTCCCCTGTCCGGAACACACTGGTGATTCATAGAGTTGGGTAGAGAAGAGAAGGGGGAGGGAGGAGACAGAGGCGACCTGGTGGAGAAAAAGGAGAGTCCAAAGGGGGAGAGAGCAATCAAGCCAGTAATCTCGCTCCCAAGTAAAAATGGGTACTGAAGATTGGGTTCTTAAAGGTACAAAATTGATAACAAATACCAAAAAGCAAAGATTAAAAATCTAGAGTAGAGGTTGGATTTTCAAAAATACAATATTAAAAAAGAAGAAAAAAATAGACAAAAGAAGACAAAGTCACAAAAATTATATATATATGAAGTTTGCTTTAAAAAAATAAGGTCTTTTTTTTTGCAAAGTAATAGTAAATTATAAAAATGAAAACTAAAGGAGTAATAGAGGATTTAAAAATTTTAAAAAATTTAAAAAATGATCATAAAAATAACAAAAATATATCTAGGACTTTCTCTGGTGTTGTTATGGGCAGTGTGGGGTCAGTTCATTTTCGGATTGTTCCTTGGTCTGGCTTATATTTCTCAAGATCTATAGGCCCCTTCCTATGTAGTCAGTACTAACTACAGGGTTTTAATCTATTGCACCTGTCACTTCCAAGGCGGTTCCCTCTGTTTTAGCTTCTTCTGTTTACTGGTCTCTTCAGTGTCTGATTTCCACCCTAACACAAGGGGGGCAGCAGTGGACACTCTTTTTAGGCTCACTTGTTCAGTCATGCTGTGGGGAGGGAGGGACGCTGCAAACAAGTAACACTGGAGTGTGCTTGCAGTGTCTTAGCTACAGTGGACCTGCCCCCACTCACGGTGGATGTGCCCTCCCTGCCCACACTGCTCAGGCTGTAGGTTGCTCTGCCAGGAACCATCAGAGGCTGGCCCTGGGCTTCATGCACCTCCCAGGTCTAAGCCGCTCAGGTTCAGGCACTCTGGTAGTCCTCAGAGGTACAGACTCGGTTGGGCCTGCGTTTTGTGCCCTTCCCAGGTCTGAGCAGCTTAGGTGATGAGGTGTTTGGGGAGCGTCGTTGCTGTGACTTATCGCTTCCCCAGTCCCTGCCACCCGGTTTTCTGGGTGTACAGGAGGCACACCTTCTCAGGTGGATGTTGACTGTCCAGAACCCCAAGAAGTTTTAGTTAGCAAAGAAGCCTACTTGCAGTTTGGTAGATAATGTCTTTCTGGGGCTGCGATTGCCCCCTTCCGGCTCTGGCTGCCTGTCACCAGAGGAGGATGGTCTGCAGACGGCTAGTTCTGTTCAGTCCTTTGTTCTGTGCGCGGGCCTGGCGCTGTCTTAGGTTAGGACTTTTCGCGTGGTAGCTGTTTCACAGTCTGGTTTGCTAGCCCAAGTTAGTTCACTCAGATTGCCCTCAGGGCATTCAGGCCCAGTCCTTACTCTAAGCAATGCAGCCCGAGCCTCCCTGCCCAGCCCCTGCTTGCTAGTGGATGGTGCAGGCGTCTGCACTGCTTCTCCACTGGGGGAGTTACCACTGGGCTCATAATCTGTGGAGTTTAATTATTTATTTATTTTTCCTCCCTGTTATGCTGCCCTCTTTGCTTCCAAGGCTTGCCACAGGCTTGGCAGTGAGAGTGTTTCCTGGTGTTTGGAAACTTCTCTTTTTAAGACTCTCTTCCTGGAACAGAAGGGACTCTCTTCCTGTCCCTATCTCTTTTGTCTCTTTTTTTTTGTCTTTTATATTTTTTCCTACCTCCTTTTGAAGACAACGGGGGCTGCTTTTCTGGGTGCCTGATGTCCTCTGCCGGCATTCAGAAGTTGTTTTGTGGAATTTACTCAGCGTTTAAATGTTCTTTTGATGAATTTGTGCAGGAGAAAGTGGTCTGCCATCTTATTTCTCCACCATCTTCCTGTGGTTCCATTTTTTTAAATATTTAATCTTAAGCCAGCTTTTTCACTCTTGTCTTTCACCCTCATCAAGTTTCTTTAGTTCCTCTTTGCTTTTCACCATTAGAGTGCTATCATCTGCATATCTGAGGCTGTTGTTTCTTCTGCCTATCTTGATTCCAGCTTGTAACTCATTCAGCCAAGAATTTCTCATGATGTCCTCAGCATATAGGTTAAATAAACAGGGTGACAGCAGACAACCTTGTTGTACTCCTTTCTCTATCCTGAACCAGTCAGTTGTTCCATATAGGGTTCTAACTGTTGCTTCTTGACCCACATACACGTTCCTCAGGAGACAGGTAAGATATTCCCATCTCTTTAAGAGCTTGTCACTGTTTGTTATGATCCACACAGTCAAAAGCTTTAGTGTAGTTGATGAAACAGAGGTAGATGCTTTTCTGGAATTCTCTTGCTTTCTCCATGATCCAGTGAATGTTGTCAATTTGATATTTGGTTCTTGTGCCTTTTCTAAACCCAGCTTGGACATCTGGAAGTTCTTGGTTCACAAAATGCTGAAGCCTAGCATGCAAGACTCTAACCATGACCTTTCTAGCATGGGACATAAGTGTAATTGTCCCATGGTGTGAACATTCTTTAGTACTGCCCTTCTTGGGAATTGAGATGAGGATTCACTTTTTCCAGTCCTTTGGCCACTGCTTGGTCTTCCAGATTTGCTGACATATTGTGTACAACACTTTAATAGCATTATCTTTTAGGGTTTTGAATAGCTCTACTGGAATTCCATCGCATCCACTAGCTTTATTGATGGCACTGCTTCCTAAGGCCTACTTGACTTCATACTCCAGAATGTCTGGCTCAGAATGACTGACCACACTATCATGGTTATCTGGTTCATTAAGATCTTTTTTGTACAGTTCTTCCATGTATTCTTTCCATCTCTTCTTCATCTCTTCTACATCTACTAGGTCTCGACCATTTCTGTCTTTTATTGTGCCCAACTTTGGGCAAAATATTCTCTTGATATTCCCAATTTTCCTGAAGATATCTCTAGTCTTTCCCCCTTGTGTTGTTTTCCTCTATTTTTATTCATTGTTCATTAAAAAAAGTCCTTCTTGTTTCTCCTTGTTCTTCTTTGGAACTCTGCCTTTAGTTGGGTGTACTTTTATGGATCACTGTCTTGTCATGGTGAAGGGGCTTGCATAACTCAATAAAGCTATGAGTCATGCCATTTAGGGCCACCTAAGACAGACAGGTCATAGTGGAGAGTTCTCACTAAATGTGATTCACTGGAGGAGGGAATGGCAAATCATTCCAGTACACTTAATGTGAGAACCTGATGAACTGTATAAAAAGAAGTTATGTTCATATAATATGTCAAAGGTAAATACATTAAAATAATATTGGCAAAAAAGGATGGAGGAGATTGGAGTCAATTGAAAATAATCCTTTATTCTATACATGCAGTGGTTATGTATTTGAAGGTAGACTTTGACTGTTTAAGACACATATTGCAAACTCAACGGTAACCTACGAAAGCATTTTAAAAAGAGATATAAATAACAATTCAATATTTGAAATAAGATACATAAAATGCTCAATCTTAAACTTCTTTCAGGAAAATTGAATGGATATATATTTCCCTATTTTCTTGAGTACAATTTGATCTATGGGCATTAGATATAAAACCAACATAAGAAAACTCTAAAAAGTGAATAAAAGAAGACAGACTTCCTAGGGAACTTAAAATCCAAGGAATGATATGGTGGTGAATTCCTTGAAATTTTTCTTTGCCTCACTTACGCCAGACTTTTAGGGGAAGAAGCCAGCAACCCAGAGGTACTAATGGTCACAGACTAAAAAGGAGAAAAAAAGAAACAATAAAATCTTGAACTCTGTAGTCAAGGACCAGGAAAGTGGTAGCTCAGCAAAATAGAAAACCCTCAGACAACAACTTCTCTATTCCAGCCAAGCACCACAGAAGAAAACCGTGTTCTTCTTACTGAATGTAAGTTCCTATGCATGATACACAGGAAAGCCAAACAAACTGAAACATCAGAGTTTGGACCAGAGAAAGGTTTATTGCATGGCCAAACAAGGAAACAGGTGACTTGTGCCCCGAAATCCCTGAACTCCTTGAAGGGTTTCAGCAAAACACTTTTAAAGGCAAGTTGAGGGAGGTGCATTATTAATTCCTGTTAACTTCTCGGTGTAGGAATCCTTTGTTTTTGCAGCTGTCCACACAAGTCAAGTCATGATGTTCTCCAACAAGACAAATATTACTTTTGGTTCTGCAAATTTTTATCTCTATATGAATAGACTCTTAAAGGTCAGAGTCTGAAGAATAGGCTACTCTATATATTAAGGCTATGTGCAACATTCTTTTACAAAAGGCATGAGCCAGCATGACTAAGCACAGGAAACAGAGCACAGAGTTTAAAGTAAAAGGAACAGATCTAATATGGAGTCAGATTTGTTCTTCCCTATTACAATCTCACCTGTACCCTTGATAACACAGATTACATAGGAAGCCCAGGTTTCTACCCTTTGGAGACTCTATGTCCTATTTGCTCTGAGTAGGGTCAAAGAGGAATGAGTAGAAAGCCAGGACCTTCATTCTCACTGGGCACTAACAATCTCTCACACATTAATGGTCAGTAGAAACCATGTAGATGTCTAGATTTACACCCACAGCAGTAATGAGGATCACATTCATTCCAAGTGGAGTGATGCCAGAGGCAACCCAGTGTAGAGTGAAGACTTTCATTGTTGTGTGTGCATGTGTTACTCAGCAGTTATGAGGTCAACCAACCTCAGGGTCAGTGGAGACCACATAGAGTCAGAACTCTTACTTCTACCCAACAGTAATGAGATACCCTCCCCTCAAGTATCCTCAGTATCCACATAGAGAATCTGGGCTTCTAACTCCTCCAATTAATAATGAGACTTCAATCTTCTTCCAATGCCAGACTTGTGTCAGAAAAAGTCAGCTAAAACAGAAAGTATAAATAAGATCAAAAATTTCATGACATAATACAAAAATGACAAGGAGGCAACTGAAAATCACTCATCATGCTAAGATTCTGCTAGATCTGAAACTTATTGAAAAAAAATTAATAGATATAAACATTGAGATGACAGAGGTGTTAGAATTATCTGACAAATATATAAAAGCACTATGGAAAAAAGTGCCTCAATGCACAATTACAAACATGCTTGAAGTAAATTAGAAAAGAAATGTGTCAGCCAATATACAGAAAATCAAAGAAAGAGAAGATAAAAAGAACCAAACAGAAATTATAAAGCTGAAAAGTATAATAACTCGAATAGAATTTTCAGTAAATGAACACAATTGCAGAATAAAGGGGCAGAAAAAAATATCAATGAACTGGAAATAGAGTAATAGAAATTAAAAATTAAAGAGCAAAAGAAACAGAGAAAATAGCATGAAAAATATTGATAAAGCCTCAGAGACCTGTGGAATTATATTAAAAACTCTGACATGGATACATCACTGGAATCAAAGAAGAATAGAAAGAGATTGAGCCTGAAAAGGTGCTTGAAGGAATAATGTGAAACTCTCCAAATTTGAGAACAGATATAAATGGAGAGAATTAAGAAAGTAGGTAAAAGCAAACAGAATGTACACAAAGAAACCCACACCAAAACATATTATAGTCAAATTTCGGAAAGCTAAAGGCAAATAAAAATTTTCTAAAGCAGTAAGGGGAAGTGACACCTTGCCTACAAAGGAAAAATATTTGTATGATGTAGGTTTGTCATTAGAAAGCATGGAGACCAGAAAAAGAATTGTAAAACATTTTTCAAGGGCTGAAAGAAAAGAATGGATACTTTGGGCACACAATCCTTTACCCAGAGAAAATATTCATCAGGAATGAAGAAGAAATCAAGAAGTTTTCAAATGAAAAACAATTAAGATTTGTCACCAATAGACTTACTTTAAAAGAATGGCTAAAGGATATTCTTTAAACAGAAAGGAAACAATAAAAGAAAGAATTTTGGGCATATCAAGAAGGAAGAAAGAAAATAATAATAAAAAATATAGGTAAATACAGTAGATTTGACTTCTCTTGAGTTTTTTCAATTGGATCTGATGCTTGAACCAAAAAATTATAACATCATTAGATATTGCTCTGAATACATGTAGAGAAAATATTTAAGAAAATATATTATAAATGAGATTAAAAAGACATGAAGCATATAGGGTTTCTATATTTAAACTGGCAAGATTATGACACAGGTAGACTGTGATATTATATATGTAAAACTTGTGTTAACTACTATGAAAACTGTAAGAGACACACTACAAATCACTATATGGAAATCTAAATAAGGGAAGACATTGTTAAAGAAAACACTGAAACAAAATACAGAGAGAGCAAATAGAAAACAAAAATGAAATGTCAGACTTGTGTCTCAATATATAAACAAATACATTTAATATAATCCTCCACTGAACAATACATTCTTTTCAAATAATGATGTAACATATACCAAGATGGATAATATTATCTGTTGTTAAAATATCTGAATAATATTTTAAAAAGTCACATAGAGTGTATTCCCAGCAGGAATGGAAACAAACTAGAAGCCAATACAGATAACAGGAAAATGTGGAAATAGTTAGAAATAAAACCAAAAAATCACTTCTAAATAATCATGGTTCCAAGAGGAACTCTAAATTGTTATTTTAAAGTGCATGTAACTGAAAGAAAATAAAAATACAATGTCACAGTGTGTAGTACACAGCTAAAGCAATGCTGAAAAGAAAACTCATAGGGTTAAATTCATATCTTATAAAAGAGGAAAAGTTAAAATCTATAATCTAAGCTCCCATCTCAAGAACTTAGTAAAAGAAGAGGAAAAAGCAATCAGAAGAAAGGAAATAATAAAAGTTGGAGGAGAAATTAATGAAAACAGATGTTATGACTATTAAATGGAAAAAATAGCAATTTGTAAATATACTTAAATTTTAAAAGGAATTGCACATCTAATAAAAGATCAGAAACTAAAAAATAAAGGTAAATCACATTCATAAAATATTAATAATCAAATATAACCTCTAGAATGGAAAACTAATATAACCCAAATTAAAATTTTAAATAAATATATTGTACAGGATTAATGATTAAAAAACTTACTGACCTCTAAGGTAAATTTTGTGAAAAAATATTTATAGAATAGCAGAGTAAAATAGAAATGTAAAATAGAAAAGAATACAGGGAAATTTTTTGAGCAAAGAACTATTTGAAGAAATTATATTTTTAAATTGCCATGTTTAGCTTGGGCCACCATAACAAAATGCTATTGACTGGATAGCTTAAACAATAGAAGTTTATTTCTCACAATTTTGAAGCTAGATAGTCTAAGCTTTACGGCAGAAACAAATTCAATTTCTGGTGACAGCTCTCTTCCTGGTTTGCAGGCAGCTACTTTCCTGCTGTGTCCTCATGTGGCAGTGAAAGATATAAAGAAAGCATATTTGATGTCTTTTATTATAAGAGCAATAATCCCATCATGAGGGCCTCATCCTCATGGCCTCATCTAAGCTTAATTACTTCCCAAAGACCCCCTCCAAATACCATTACTTTGGGGGTTAAGGCTTTAACATAAGGATTTGGGGAAACATAATTTAGTTCATAACAAAGATGTCAAGAATTTGTAAAAAATGTCAACCTCATTGATTCAGGAAGCCAAAAATCCCAATGAACACAAATAAGGCATTTCCCTGGTCCAGTGATTAGTAATGTACCTGCCAATAGAGAGGATGTGGGTTCCATTCCTGGTTCAGAAAAACTCCAAATGCTGTGGGGTAACTGAGCCCGTCCACCACATTTAGTAAGTCTGTGCTCTAGAGCCCATGTCTCAGAACTACTGAGCCTGCATGCTGCAACCACTGAAGCTTGTGAGCCTCAGAGCCCATGTTCTGAAACAAGAGAAGTCACCATAATGAGAAGCCTTCAAACCCCAAAGAGAGTAGCCTTTGCTTGCTGCAACTAGAGAAAGCCATGAGTGGCAACAAAGACCCAAGGCAGCCAAAAATGAAAATTAAGAAAAAAATTAATTAATAAAAAAGTTTTTAAAAGACAAATGAAAATAAATCCCCATCAAGATACATCATAGTTAATCAGTATGACATCAAAATGGAAAAGATCTTTAAAACAGCCAGAGAGAAAAGAAAGAATATTTTTAAGGGCATAAAAATTGGCATGATGGTTGTTTTAACAAAAAAAAAAAAAAGAAATCAGATGACCAAGAATGGTACTACCAATATATTCAGTTCAATTCAGTTCATTTCAGTCGCTCAGGCGTGTTTGACTCTTTGTGATCCCATGAATCGCAGCATACCAGGCCTCCCGGTCCATCACCAACTCCCGGAGTTCACTCAGACTTGCGTCCATCGAGTCAATGATGCCATTCAGCCATCTCATCCTCTGTCGTCCCCTTCTTCTCCTGCCCCCAATCCCTGCCAGCATCACAGTCTTTTCCAATGAGTCAGCTCTTCGCATGAGGTGGCCACAGTACTGGAGATTCAGCATTAGCATCATTCCTTCCAAAGAAATCCCAGGGTTGATCTCTTTCAGAATGGACTGGTTGGATCTCCTTGCAGTCCAAGGGACTCTCAAAAGTCTTCTCCGACACCACAGTTAAAAAGCATCAATTTTTTGCTGCTCAGCCATCTTCACAGTCCAACCCTCACATCCATGCATGACTGCAGGAAAAACTATAGCCTTGACTAGATGGACTTTAGTCGGCAAAGTAATGTCTCTGCTTTTGAATATGCTGTTTAGGTTGGTCATAACTTTTCTTCCAAGGAGTAAGCGTCTTTTAATTTCATGGCTGCAATCACCATCTGCAGTGATTTTGGAGCCCAAACAAATAAAGTCTGCCACTGTTTCCACTGTTTCCCCATCTATTTCCCATGAAGTGATGGGACCGGATGCCATGATCTTCGTTTTCTGAATGTTGAGCTTTAAGCCAACTTTTTCACTCTCCTCTTTCACTTTTATCAAGAGGCTTCTTAGTTCCTCTTCACTTTCTGCCATAAGGGTGGTGTCATCTGCATATCTGAGGTTATTGATATTTCTCCTGGCAATCTTGACTTCAGCTTGTGTTTCTTCCAGTCCAGCGTTTCTCATTATGTACTCTGCATAGAAATTAAATAATCAGGGTGACAATATACAGCCTTGACGTACTCTTTTCCCTATTTGGAGCCAGTCTGTTGTTCCATGTCCAGTTCTAACTGTTGCTTCCTGGCCTGCATACAGATTTCTCAAGAGGTAGGTCAGGTGGTCTGGTATTCCCATCTCTTGAAGAATTTTACAGAGTTTATTGTGATCCACACAGTCAAAGGCTTTGGCATAGTCAATAAAGCAGAAATAGATGTCTTTCTGGAACTCTCTTGCTTTTTCCATGATCCAGCGGATATTGGCAATTTGATCTCTGGTTCCCCTGCCTTTTCTAAAACCAGCTTGAACATCAGGAAGGTCACGGTTCATGTATTGCTGAAGCGTGGCTTGGAGAATTTTGAGCATTACTTTACTAGTGTGTGAGATGAGTGCAATTGTGCAGTAGTTTGAGCATTCTTTGGCATTGCTTTTCTTTGGGATTGGAATGAAAACTGACCTTTTCCAGTCCTGTGGCCACTGCTGAGTTTTCCAAATTGCTGGCATATTGAGTGCAGCATTTTCACAGCATGACCTTTCAGGATTTGAAATAACTCTACTGAAATTCCATCATCTCTGCTAGCTTTTTCGTAGTGATGCTTTCTAAGGCCCACTTGACTTCACATTCCAGGATGTCTGGCTCTAGATGAGTGATCACACCATCGTGATTATCTTGGTTGTGAAGATCTGTTTTGTACAGTTCTTCTGTGTATTCTTGCAACCTCTTCTTAATATCTTCTGCTTCTGTTAGGCCCATACCATTTATTGAGCCCATCTTTGCATGAAATGGTCCCTTGGTATCATTAATTTCTTGAAGATATCTCTATTCTTTCCCATTCTGTTGTTTTCCTCTATTTCTTCACATTGATCATTGAAGAAGGCTTTCTTATCTCCTCTTGCTATTCTTTGGAACTCTGCATTCAGATGCTTATATCTTTCCTTTTCTCCTTGGCTTTTTGCTTGTCTTCTTTTCACAGCTATTTGTAAGGCTTCCCAAGACAGCCATTTTGTTTTTTTGCATTTCTTTTCCATGGAGATGGTCTTGATCCCTGTCTCCTGTACAATGTCACAAACCTTAGTCCATAGTTCATCAGGCACTCTATGTATCAGATCTAGGCCCTTAAATCTATTTCTCACTTCCACTGTATAATCATAAGGGATTTGATTTAGGTCATTCCTGAATGGTCTAGTGGTTTTCCCTACTTTCTTCAATTTGTGTCTGAATTTGGTAATAAGAAGTTCATGATCTGAGCCACAGTCAGCTCCTGGTCTTGTTTTTGTTGACTGTATAGAGCTTCTCCATCTTTGGCTGCAAAGAATATAATCAATCTGATTTTGGTGTTGACCATCTGGTGATGTCCACGTGTAGAGTCTTCTCTTGTGTTGTTGGAAGAGGGTGTTTGCTATGACAAGTGCATTTTCTTGGCAAAACTCTATTAGTCTTTGCCCTGCTTCATTCCATATTCCAAGGCCAAATTTGCCTGTTACTCCAGGTGTTTCTTGACTTCCTACTTTTGCATTCCAGTCCCCTATAATGAAAAGGACATCTTTTTTTTGGGTGTTAGTTCTACAAGGTCTTGTAGGTCTTCATAGAACCATTCAACTTCAGCTTCTTCAGCATTACTGGTTGGGTCCTAGACTTGGATTACTGTGATATTGAATGGTTTGCCTTGGAAACGAACCGAGATCATTCTGTCATTTTTGAGATTACATCCAAGTACTGCATTTTGGACTCTTGTTTACCATGATGGCTACTCCATTTCTTCTGATGGATTCCTGCCCGCAGTAGTAGATATAATGGTCATCTGAGTTAAATTCACCCATTCCAGTCCATTTTAGTTTGCTGATTCCTAGAATGTCGACGTTCACTCTTGCCATCTCCTGTTTGACCACTTCAAATTTGCCTTGATTCATAGACCTGACATTCCAGGTTCCTATGCAATATTGCTCTTTACAGCATCTTACCTTGCTTTTATCATCAGTCACATCCGCAGCTGGGTATTGTTTTTGCTTTGGCTCCATCCCTTCATTCTTTCTGGAGTTATTTCTCCACTGATCTCCAGTAGCATATTGGGCACCTACTGACCTTGGGAGTTCCTCTTTCAGTATCCTATCATTTTGCCTTTTCATACTGTTCATGGGTTCTCAAGGCAAGAATACTGAAGTGGTTTGCCATTCCCTTCTCCTGTGGACCACATTCTGTCAGCTCTCTCCACCATGACCCGCCCGTCTTGGGTTGCCCCGTGGGCATGGCTTAGTTTCATTGAGTTAGACAAGACTGTGGTCTTAATGTGATTAGATTGACAAGTTTTCTGTGCGTATGGTTTCAGTGTGTCTGCCCTCTGATGCCCTCTTGCAACACCTACCATCTTATTTGGGTTTCACTTACCTTGGCCATGGGGTATCTCTTCACAGCTGCTCCAGCAAAGCACAGCTGCTGCTCCTTACCTTGGATGAGGGGTATCTCCTCCCGCCGCCCTTCCTGACCTTCAATGTGGAATGGCTCCTCTAGGCCCTCCTGTGCCGGCACAGTCACCACTCCTTGGGTGTGGAGTTGCTCTTCCCAGTTGCCGCCCTGGCCTCGGGTGTTGCGTGGCTTCTCTCGGCCGCCGCCCTTTGCCTCGAACGTGGGGTAGCTCCTCTTGGCTGTTGCCCTTGACCTCAGATGCAGGGTAGCTCCTCCTGGCCGCTGTTCCTGGCCTCGGACACGGGGTATCTCCTCTCGGCCGTAGCCCCTGGCCTCAGCTGCAGTGTAGCTCCTCTCAGCTGCCACCTTTGGCCTCGGATGCAGGGTAGCTTTCGGCAACGCTTAGTGTGGGTGCCAGGGCAAATGATAGATTTGTTCAGACAAAAGCACAATTTTCTACCAACACGTATATGCTAGTGGAAAAGTTAAAGTTATAGTTCAGACAAAAGGAAAGCAATCTAGGGAGAATGTTGGGGAAAGAGAAACTAATGAAACACAAAGAAAATGGTGAAAATGTGGGTATTTGTGTGTGTGTGTGTGTGTGTGAAAGTCGCTCAGTCATGTCTGACTTTTTGCAGTCCTATGGACTATAGCCCACCAGGCTCCTCTCTCCATACATATTTTCCAGTCAAGAATACTGGAGTGGGTTGCCATACTCCTCCAGGGGATCTTCCCAACCCAGGGATCGAACCCAGACTTCAGGCCTTGCAAATGGATTCTTTACTATCTGAGCCACCAGGGAAACTTCAACATAAGTGGACTGTATAAGACAAAAATATATTGTTCAGTTAAAAGTGACAAGGCTGATATAAAATGATTACAAAATCATGTACTTTTGTTAATTATAGTTGAAGTATTCTGTAATTTTTGTAATATTTCAGAGCAAGAAAAATACAAACATTAATTAGTGGCTATGATAAGTTGAACATGCACAACCAAATACTAAAATAATAGAAATAAAGTATATAACCTGGAAACTAATGGAGAGAAATGTAAGAAACATTTTTTTTAATGAAAATTAAGATTGGAAATGAAAAACTTTAAGAAAGGGTGAAATAGTACAAAAATTGTGATAGAAATAAGTGTGATAGTTTAATGACAATAAATGTAAAAGTGATCTAAATGTTACACTTAAAAGAGAAAAACTGTCAGAATTTTTTAAATCCAGAAACCTGTTATAAGGAGATAACATGACTCAATTATGCATAAACCTGAAAGAATGAAAAATATATACTATGGAAATTATAATCAATTAAAGTTGGCATAACTATATTCATAATAGATGATGAAGATTTTAAGGTTAAAAACATTACTAGAAAAAGAGAAAAACTCTATATAACTGTCAAAATTCAACTCCCAGGAAGACCAACAATTATAAAGCTGAGTAAAATAACAGTCTTAAAACATGAAGAAAAAAAATGACAGAACTAGGAAAAGGAAGGAAGGAAGCAAATCTATCATTATAGTGAGAGATTTAACACATTTCTATCCTTGACAGACAAAATCGATGAATAATCAGTAAACATAGAAGAGGTTAATAATACACTCAAAAACAATATTTAGTCATTCTGGAATGGTGGAATGGGCAAGTAGGTGAACTTTCCCTCTGTATAGAACAAAAGGATAATAAAACCAAAACTAAAATCCACCATTTCAGACATCTGGCAATTAGGAAAAAAGCCACAAAATAAATTGAAGCTTATCTATCCTTGGACCACTGAACTTAGGTAAAATAGCAGGGTCTGGGACATTTTAACTTAGGGCTATTCTCACTCCTTCCAGAGCTACTGTTAACAAAAGCAGGCAGCACTGTGGACAACAGAGATATCTGACCAGTTTTGGAGATCTGTTAAAAGCACCGTCTCTAGGGCATAGTCAATATTTGTTCAAACTCACAGTTCTCCAGTAATTTCTGTTTTCAAACATATGGTGGCTATTTGATTTGATTTCAAAGTCAGCTCATGGAGGAGTTGCAGCCTGCCCCTAGGGCCTTTCCAAAACAATAGCAAACTGCTGGCATCATCTCAGTTGCCTGAGGTTGCGGTTTCAGCTGGGGCCATCAGGAGCCCGTCTGGGAATTGAAAAGGAAATTCTGGAAAACATGCAGTTCTTTTGCCTGGTTTCTTTCACTAAGTACACATTTTTTAATAGTTTTTTTTAAATCACTTTGGTACTTTTGGCATATTTGTCAAATTTATTAAAGCATTGTCTTCTTTTTCCTTTACTCCTCAGTGTGGTCAAAGGAGGAGAGGAAAAGGAGAAGCAAAAGACAGTGAGAATATTATGAGGTTGACATGCATTGTGTCAACTGGGGAGATCAATGGAAGACATGGACCAGCAATCTCACCCTCTAGGTCACAAGCAAAAGATTGCAGACTGCCACTTCACACTTAAGAACAAAGCAAAGTTTATTAAAACACATTTGCATCCTCAGAGAGGGGCTTCACCAGTGGTGTAAAGAATTCACCTACAATGCAGAAGCAGCAAGAGAAGTGGGTTACATTCCTTCCCCTGGAGGAGGAAATGGCAACCCACTCCAGTAATCCTGCCTGGAGAATCCCATGGACAGAGGAGCCTCACAAAGAGTGGGACATGATTGAGACGACTTAGCACTCTCTCAGAGGGAGAATGGACTCTTTCTGTGAAGTGAAACTAGACCTCCCGAACAGGTTTAAGAGTGTTTATAAGGAGTTGTTTTTGCAAGGAGGTGGGTGTGATCATGGGTGAGTGACAAGGGACCCTAATTTGACTGACTGTGCTGAGTTCTGTAACAAGTTCATCATTGCCTATGCCCCTGACCTTGATTCACTAAGAAAAGTCCAGGTAGGAGAGCACAAAACCACATGCAGATTTTACCATAATGATGGTATAATGAGTTTAGGTTACTAGAAGTTATATGCTTGTTTAGCCTGGACATGTGCAGTCTGGGGAAGGTCTATGGTTCTCCCCCTTTAACAATAATTTGCCCACCACCTGACCATAGTTTTGCTTGTTCTGAGTGAGGTCAGGGTAAGGTCCACAGAACAATGGAGAGTTACTTGACTATTCCCCTCCTGTCTTTAGCCCTGGCCACCTCTCTTTGCTGGTAATGTCAGGGGAGGATCCCCAGATGGTTGGGGTGTGACTTATTTCATCACTTCTAATCTTTTCACCTTGGCCACCTCCTTGCTGCTAATGTCTAACTACCTAACAGGAACACATACGTAAACTTTGCTGTGGATTCATCTTTTAAATGAAAGAGAGAAAGTGGATCCAATAAAAGAGAAGAGAAGAAGGAATCATTATGAAGGAGAACAATCCCAAAGTTAATTACAACAACACTGTGACACTATCAGAAAGATTCCCTGGTGGCTCAGACAGTAAAGTGTCTGCCCACAATGGGGGAGACCAGGGTTCGATCCTCGGGTCGGGAAAATCCCCTGGAGAAGGAAATGGCAACCTACTACAGTACTCTTGCCTAGAAAATTCCATGGATGGGGGAAGCTGGTGGGCTACAGTCCATGGGGTCACAAAGAGTCAAACACTATCAGGCACTCTAAGAATCATTTGGTATATATTACGACATTTTATCACAGCAACCTGATAAGGTAATTTTATTATATTAATTCATAAAAATGTTAAAGTTTTACAGAAACTAGTTGGAGATTTCATTCTGAAACCTCTATTCTTCATTTTTGAATTGTTACCGAACTTAGCTCCAGCTGCTTACTGCTCAAAAAGTTAATATTGAAGAATTGATAGGCAGTTGTTGGTGGGAAGTAAAGCTGCTTTTAATCAGAATATCAGCAAACTGGGGGAGAAGACAGACTCCGTGTTCTTCTAAAACAAACTCTGAAGATTCTGCTTGGCCATGAAAGTTTTAAAGGGAAAAGGGAAAGTAATCTCAGTTAATCACTGAGATACGGATTCAGAGTCACTGCCATTCCCCACTGCATGCAGACTTGTGGACCTCTTGTGATCTTCCTCTAGCTATTCTCTTTTTCACACAGTTTGTTCACAAGGTCACTGAATGGGAATTGAGGGAATACATCTATGCTCAGTTGCTCAGCCGAGTTGGACTTTTTGTGGTTCCATGAACTGTAGCTTGTCAGGCTCCTCTGTCCATGGGATGCAAGGATTTTGGAGTGGGTTGCCATTTCCTACTCCAAATGATCTTCCCCACTTTGGTATCGAACCTGTGCCTCTTGTGTTTCCTACCTGGGAGGCCCAGGGAATAGATCTGGTCATCTGTTAATTACTTACTATTTTCTACTTCTTAGATCTACAGAAAAAAACAAAAAGTTAGGGAAGATATTGTGTGATAAAAATTGTGAAAAGTGTACTTGGGCTGGAGATGAACAGAGCGCAGGGGTATCTGGTTTAAGTTAGTTACAATAGAGCTTTCCTAAGGCGGCAAGGCAAAAGGGGTTTCCTGAGGGCAGATATAGCATCTGTAAAACAGCTCAGAAATTCCCATCACTGAGTGAATCTGTGACTTTATGGTTCTAATCATTAACTATTGATACTTGAGCCTATCTCTTTTCTTTTCTCTGACTCAGGGAAACTTGGGAGAGTTCAGTTTTCCTAAAAACATGTGGCAGGTAACATGGAAGGACTTTTGCACTTGGGAGTTGGGGGGTGCCCTGGGTTCTGATCATTCCAGTCTGAGCAATGAAGAATCATATTACAAGAGGACAGGGTTACAGAAATGTTAATGAGAGTTAGGATGAGAAAGTGCCATTAAGTAATCCTATAACCCAATGGTATCCATGCCAGGATAGTTAAATAAAGGAACATCACAGAGGGATGGTTTAATTTTGAATAGTGCTTTAGTTTTCTACTCCTGTGTTTTATACATAGGTGAAGTACTGCAAGACTAGACATGGATCGAGATAGAGAAAACTAGAAATTGTTTTACAGTTTTATTTATATTCACAGTTGCCTAGGAAAGATAGTATGGCAAACCACACAGGATCTCTAAGGGAAAGCACTAGGATTAGTGAGGTGGCAAAGAAGACAGGGGAGCTGTTGACAAACATATTTGTTGTGGTTTCCTTGGGAAGAAATGGTTGCTGTAAGCAGGTTTAGTTCAGTTCAGTTCAGTTGTGTCTGATTCTTTGCAATCTTATGGGCTGCAGCATGCCAGGCCTCCCTGTCCATCACCAACTCCCAGAGTTTACTCAGACTCATGTCCATTGAGTCAGGGATGCCATCCAACCATCTCATCTTTTGTCTTCTCTTTCTTCTGCCTTCAATCTTTCCCAACATCAGGGTATTTTCAAATGAGTCCATTCATTGCATCAGGTGGCCACAGTATTGGAGTTTCAGCTTCAACATCAGTCCTTCCAATGAACACTTTAGGATGGACTGGTTGGGTCTTCTTGCAGTCCAAGGGACTCTCAAGAGTCTTCTCCAACACCACAGTTCAAAAGCATCAGTTCTTTGGTGCTCAGCCCTCTTTATGGTCCAACTCTCACATCCATACATGACTACTGGAAAAACCATAGGCTTGGCTAGACAGACCCTTGTTGGCAAAGTAATGTCTCTGCTTTTTAATATGCTGTCTAGGTTGGTCATAACTTTCCTTCCAAGGAGTAAGCGTCTTTTAATTTCATGGCTGCAGTCACCATCTGCAGTGATTTTGGAGCCCCCCAAAATAAAGTTTGTCACGGTTTTCACGGTTTCTTCATCTATTTCCCATGAAGTGATGGGACCGGATGCCATGATCTTAGTTATCTGAATGTGAAGTTTTAAGCCAACTGTTTCACTCTCCTTTTTCACTTTCATCAAGAGGCTCTTTAGTTCTTCTTCACTAAGGGTGGTGTCATCTGCATATCTGAGGTCATTGATATTTCTCCCAGCAATCTTGATTCCAGCTTGTGCCTCATCCAGCCCAGCATTTCACATGATGTACTCTGCATACAAGTTAAATAAGCAGGGTGACAATAGACAGCCTTGATGTTCTCCTTTTCCTATTTAGAACCAGTCTGTTGTTCCATGTCCAGGTCTAACTGTTGCTTCCTGACCTGCATACAAGTTTCTCAAGAGGCAGGTCAGGTGGTCTGGTATTCCCATCTCTTTTAGAACTTTCCACAGTTTCTTGTGATCCACACAGTCAAAGGCTTTGGCATAGTCAATAGGGCAGAAATAGATGTTTTTCTGGAACTCTTGCTTTTTGAAGCGGGTTTCGGAGGAGCTCATTTGAATAATTACAGCAAGCAGCACAGGGGCTGCCCCTGCTTGGCTGGTATTTGACCCTGGGCATATTAGGGTGGGTGTATGTTGTATGTTGGCCAGGTACAGGGCTTCTTATGTGGCTCAGTGGTAAAGAATCCACCTGCCAAACGCAGGAGACACAAGGGATGCAGATTCAATCCCTGGATCAGGAAGATGCCCTGGAGGAGGAAATGGCAACCTACTCCAGTGTTCTTGCCTTGAAAATTCCATGGACAGAGGAGACTGGTGGGCTACAGTCCATTGAGTCACAAAGAGCTGGACACGCTGAGAGACTGAGTAACAATACAACAACATGATGGCCTGGAGTGTGAACGCCAGATAAGGAAGATAATTGAAGGTGTGGACTTCACTGTTTAAGAAGGGAAACTGACCTGTCTTCAGTCAGATACTCAAAACTGGATTAAGACCACACACACAAAAAAGTATATTGTGTGTTGCTGGACCAAATTAACACAAATCTAGCAGCTTAAAATGAGACACCTTTATATCTTACAGAAATCAGAAGCCCAGTGGGCACAACTAATGCCTCAGCTTAGAAATCAAGGTGTTAGCCTGCATTGCTCACCAAAGATTCCGGGGAAATCCTTGTTTTCATGTTCAAAAGGTTGTTGGCAAAACTCAGCTCCATGTGATTTTAGAATTCGGGCTCCCATTTCCTTGCTGGCTGTTGTCCCAGGGACAAGGGAGTAAGGCATCTTTCTCAGTTTCTGGAGAATGTCTTTGGCTAGTAGATCCCTTCCTCCATTTGCAGAGGTAAACAATGGCACAAATAACTTTTCATACATCAAAAGTCTTTGACTTCTTTTTCTGCCTTATTCCTCCACTTCCAGCCAGAGAAAGTTGTGTAATGTTAATAGCCAGGTCTGTGGCTAATATAAAATGTCAGCCTGCCACACTTTCACTGATTCACTTCTTATCCACCTACCCAGGTGCATTACTCAAAAAGTATCAGAAGACACCTGGGAGCAGGTGAGACTGACCAATATGAAGATTCATATTATAAACATATCTTTTTAGCTTGTTTGGTAGCTTATTAAGAGAATACATATTTGAGTATATAAATGCTTAGAATAAGAGGTCTTCATATTTTCTGAATTTTTCTTTTGCAATATTTCTAATAAATCATTTTTTTGGTTTGTTTTGAGGTTTATTTTTATTTATTTATTTATTTATTTTCTGTAACTTGAGTAGAATTGAATTTGATTTTTTTTTTCAGTTTTAATTCTTTTTTTTTACTTTATTTTACTTTACAATACTGTATTGGTTTTGTCATACATTGACATGAATCCACCATGGGTGTACATGAATTCCCAAACATGAACCCCCCTCCCACTTCCCACCCCATATCATCTCTCTGGATCATCCCCGTGCACCAGCCCCAAGCATCCTGTATCCTGCATCAAACATAGATTGGTGATTCGTTTCTTACATGATAGTATACATGTTTCAATGCCATTCTCCCAAATCATCCCACCCTCTCCCTCTCCCACACAGTCTAAAAGACTGTTCTATACATCTGTGTCTCTTTTGCTGTCTTGCATACAGGGTCATCATTACCATCTTTCTAAATTCCATATATATGTGTTAGTATACTGTATTGGTGTTTTCTTTCTGGCTCACTTCAAGTAACATTACAAATTCAAAGTAACATTTCATGATGAAGATGGTATATCATATATGTAAAGCACTTTGAGAACTTAAAAAGTCAACTGGAAAATTGAAAGTAGTATTTGTTAACTGGAATTTGATATTTTTCCTTAGTGAAATCCTTACTTGTCTCTACTGCTTGCCTCTATTTAACTGGTATCATCTTTTTTATTAGACTATAAGGGAAGTTCATGGTTGAAGAGGCCAGATAGGTCATATTGGAACATGAAATTGTCAAAGCTCCAAAGATTAGCTTTTTTCTTGGGATGTGATGTAGTAGAAAAAGCCCTGGAGAGGGAGATTGGAAATCTAATTTGAAACTCAGTTCTGCCATTCGGTCAGCAATCACTGACTTTGCCAATCATTTTTTATTTGGGGCTCGGTTTGTATATTCTGACACTTCTATTACTACCATTAAATAAGAGTTTTGGATGATCAAAAATGTTACAGAACTTTGTAGTTAATACATATATTCCTTTGTAATAATGCATTTAATACAACTCTATGAAACATGAATTATTATTATATTTTTCCTGGTTTGAAAATATTTAGAGGAAATGGAGAGTCAAAGAAATTGAGTAGCATCATCAAGATCATGCAGCTGGAGTCAAGTCCAGGTCTATTTAAATTTAAAGCAGTGGATATTGTCTTTATGGTCATTTTACTATGATTTTGTTGATTAGGTTATTATCACTATATATATCTGGCAAATGACAACAGAATGCATGATGATTATAGTTTATTATGTAATTTCCTTGTCTCATAGCTCATGGCAACAAATATTTTCTGTTTCAGATCAAACTTCCTTCCAATCAAAGTCAGGTTGATCTAGTTTGATCTAGTTTGATGTAATTCTTCTCCTCATTTGTGAAAGAACATTTGGTTTTCTCTCATAGGATTCTTTGCTCACTTCCCTTTTGGGCTATTTTCCCCAAGTATTTCATTTGACTGGGTTCATATGACTTTTATCCATTTGCATAGCCCATTTGTAAATTCTCAGGTTTCTTAGTTCCTTTTAGTATCTCTTCATCTTCAGATTCCTTGAGTTTGAAACTGTGTTTTTCAAGAAAGCTGTATGTGGTCTTGGACCACATTTATTTATACAAAAATCATAAATTGAGGGGATGGAAATGTTGAGTTCTAAATCACAAATGCTTTTTAAATTGAATTTTCTCTTCTTCCAAATAAAATTTTTATTACATGATAAACATTTTCCCCAGAGAAGTTAATCACCTAGTCAAGCAGGTGATTGCATCAAGTGGCCTTTTGTGATTTCCACTTCAAATATACTCTTCATGTCAAGCAGTCCCTGCAGAATAATAGCAATTTGGCCTCCCCTAGTTGGACTCTTCAACAACCAAAGTGAGAGCCTGCTTAACAGAACTAAATGATCATCCTTCTTTTATTGGCAGAAATTGTGGTGCTTGAAAGCTACTGCCAAGAGATTTGGAATTTTTATTGAGAATTCCAGGAAGCCTAAGAGTTCTGGGTAATATGTTAATTACTGAGAAGAAATCGTCCCCTCTGGGACCAAAATTTGACTTCTAAATACATAAAAATGTCAATAAATCATTAGAGTTCCGCTTTCTTATATGATCTCTTTTCTTGATGGAATATATGAAAATGAAGGGAATTCCAGTATTTTTGAAAGATGAGTGTGTTTCTTTTTCTTGTTTCTATGTATTTAGGGAAATCATGCAGTAGTCCTTGTTACCTCAGAAAGTTTGTCCATTGACTCTCCCCAGGAAGTCTTTCTGAGACCCTACGGAGCATGTTCCACACAGTGTCCATCAAAATCTGTAAACCCAGTAACATTCAGCACAAACGTAAAGGGTGTTGGCATTTACACTGTAAACAGTGTTGAATCTTCTCTAAAGGAATGCTTGTTCAGAGACAAAATCCTGTGAGTTTTAGAGTAATTCTTAGATAGTAATTTTCTCTGTTTATTTTCTTGAATGAGTGAGTGAGTGAAGTCGCTCAGTCGTGTCCGACTCTTTGTAACCCCGTGGACTGTAGCCCATCAGGCTCCTCTGTCCATGGGATTCTCCAGGCAAAAATACTGGAGTGGGTTGCCATTTCCTTCTCCAGGGGATCTTCCTACCCAGGGATCTAACCCAGGTCTCCCGCATTGCAGGCAGATGCTTTAACCTCTGAGCCACCTTGAGCCTTAAATTTAAAGACCGAGTTCCTTATCTTGGCATTCAGGATACTGCATAGACTTGAAGTAAGGTAAATTTTTTCTTTTCCCCATCATGGTGCAGACACATGAGTCCTGTCCAAACCTCTAATTAGCCACAGTGATGGAAATTGATTTGAGGATCAGCTTTGAGAGGTAGTTTTGCAGACCACTTGGGCCTATTTCTAAGGTTTCATTTACTTATTGGTCAATATTTCCAACCTTCTGCCTTCATATTTTCTATCTAGCCACTTCAATAAATCAATTTTATTGCATTGGCTTTCTGTTTATGAAAACATGAAACAAAGCAATTACATTATTAAGAGAATTCATTATTTTAATTTTTCTCTATTTAAAAATGTATTACTTATGGTTTTAGATATCTTCAGTTATCTATAAAATTATTATCCTTTTGGTGCTCCCCATTACACCATATGTTTAGGCTCAAACATTTTTCAAAAGAGAACTGAATACGCACACACCTCCCTAATATATTTCAGTTTTTTGTGTGTGAGAAGTATATAAGACCTGTGCTACTCTCCTAGACTCTGCTGGGGTATGTAACACTGCATATAGCTAGTAAGGGGCATCAAAAGGGCTTCAGGCTGTGAGCATAGTTCTTTTAATTAGATACAGTGTTAATAACCTAATAATCAGGAATGAGGTATTTTAGAGTATATTTTCATGTGTGCATGCTCAGTAGTGTCTAACTCTGTGACTCCATTGACTGTAGCCCACCAAACTCTTTTGTCCATGGAATTTTCTAGGGAAGAATACTGGAGTGGATTGCTATTTCCTACTCCAGAAGATCTTCCTGACCCAGGGATCAAACCTGAGTCTCTTGCATTGACAACTGGATTCTTTACCACTGTACCACTTTGGGAAAGTGAAAGTGAAAGTTGCTCAGTCATTTCAGACTCTATCCAGTCCATGAAATTTTCCAGAATACTAGAGTGGGTAGCCTTTCCCTTCTCCAATAGATCTTCCCAACTCAGGGATTGAACTCAGGTCTCCCGCACTGCAGGCAAATTCTTTACCAGCTGAGCCACAATGGAAGTCCAAGAAGACTGGAGTGGGTAGTCTATCCCTTCTCCATCAGATCTTCCAGACCCAGGAATCCAGCCTGGGTCTACTTCATTGCAGGTGGATTCTTTACCGACTGAGCTGTCAGGGCAGCCCCACGACCTGGGAAGCCTCTATATATTCATGAGTCAGCTACAAAAACCTCACAGTGTGAATTTCATAGGAATGCTTTTGGGGTCTGAAAGTACTGTTTGGCTCCAGTTCCCCATTAGGTCTTTTGCATAGAGAAAGAATAGCAAATTTAGACTTTTATTTTAAATAATATTAAGGATGCTAACCATTTGTGTGTGCATCAGCCACCCTTCCTCTTACTGTACTCCTTCAGCACCTTGGCTTGTCATGGAGACTGAAACATGACTAGCTCAAATTTGATTTTATTATAGTTGCATAAATATGCATTACTATTAATTCTCAACATTTCATGACCACCCACCTGAAGGAAATTGCTATTCTTTTCTGTCAACAGACACCACTCACTGTGGAGGTGAATCTTGACTTTGTTCTGAGGAAATCAGCCCCAGCAAGAGGCCCTGGTGAGCAGTGGTGTTCAGGTTGTTGCTAAATCATGTCTGACTCTTTGAGTTCCCATGGACTGCAGTACACCAAGCTCCCTTGTCTCTTCTCTCTCCCGGAGTTTTGCTCAGGTTCATGTCCATTGAGTTGGGAAGGTCATAAATATTCCACAGAGTCAAGAAGTTTCCTGTGGGTTTCTGATGAGTCTCTACTCTTTTTCCAAATCCTTTGAAAAATCACTAGAATTATTTCAAACAAATTTATCAATGATTTTTAATGTTGCCAACAACCAGATGCTAAGAAGACAGTATCTTTTATTCCCCCCTAGAATATCCCTTCTTATACAAAGAATTCTGATTTCCAGATTGATGTATGTGTATCTTTTTCAACTACCCTAGATATATATTTTCTTTCTCCCTTTCTTTCTCTTCTTTCTTTCTTCCTTCCTATTTTTTTTCCTCTTTCACTTCTCTTCCTTGGTTTTACAATACCACTATGCCATTGTTGTTATTCAGTCCCTAAGTCGTGTGTGAATCACTGTGATTCCACAGACTGCAGCAAGCCAGGCTTCCCTGGCCTTTACTATCTCCTGGAGTTTGCTCAAACTTATGTCTATTGAGTTGATGATGCCAAACAATCTTTTCATCCTCTGCCACCCCTTCTTTTCCACTCAATCTTTCCCAGCATCAGAGTCTTTTCCAATGATTCAATTCTTCACATAAAGTAGCAAGAGTAATTTATATTTGCTTTTCTTCTCTTTCATTATGTTATGTTCTGCTTTTTTGCAGAGGTCATATCATTTTCATCTCTCAGGCTCCAGTATTTATTAGAGGTGAGTTATATGATACATGATCCATAAATGTTGAGACAGGAAAAATATAGGGAACTTTGGTGATGGAAACAGGAAAAGGAAAAGCTCTGTGAGGCATTGTTTGTTGAAGTCAGACTCCTGAAACCACAGAGGAGATATTGGGCAAGGAGGAAACTAGAAGAGCAAATGGTTAATGCAGCAAAGGAAAATTTTTGCCAACTTGACAGTTTTCCTCCGGGCTTATCTGGTGGGCTTCCCTGGTAGCTCAGATGGTAAAGAATTCACCTGCAATGTGGGAGATCTGGGTTCAATCTCCAGGTTGGGACGATCCCTTAGAGAAGGATATGGCAACCCATTCCAATATTCTTGCCTGGAGAACCCCCATGGACATAGGAGCCTGGTGGGCTACAGTTCATGGGGTTGCATAGAGTTGGATACGACTGAGCGAATAAGCACAGCACAGCACAGGGACAAATTTATGGGTCTGCAATCTGTGTAGTTACACAGGCCCATGTGCTTAAAAGACCCCTGCACTTGCTTTAATTTTGATGTTGGTGATGTGAAATTCTTAGTAGTTTTGAAGAAGTCTCTCACTTTAATTTTACACTAGGTCTTGCAAATTATATAGCTGTTACTTCTTTTAGTTCCACACAACCCGTCTTCATGTAATCATTGCTCCTCAAGGGTTAATATCTTAACTATGACCTCCATTAGGGTGATATAAAGAAGTATATGTCTCTTGCTCACCAGTGCTCCCCACCAACTTCTTCCATACATCTTGGCAACATCTGCAGTGGGATGGGAGTGAGAATGAATGGGTTTAAATTTTTCTCAGTATGGAATGTATCTAAGAAAGCAAATTTATTTCTTTTGCATTTGATATAAAGCTTGCTTTGGAAGACTTTTTGCAAGTTATGAATTAAACTTGGTTAAGGAAAAATTACACGGATATTTAAGATCGGGTTTTACATATCTTGCTCCAGATTTACCTAAATTGTAGCTTTTGATTATGCCTCAGTGAGAGACAATCTATTAAACAGTTAACAAGCCACCAATGTTTAAGTCCCACTTCTGTCCCTACCAAATATCTGATCTTAGGCAAATTCTCTAATTTCTTAAAGATTAACATCAATTTTCTTATGAATGAAATGGGGATAATGTGGTGGATTCATAGGGTTGTTTTGCAAATTAAATGAGGATGAAATTAGTTAATATATAGAAAGCACTCATAGAAGTTCATTATATGTAGTAAGCACTAAGTAAAATAATTGTTATCATTAATATGCACAAGGGGTGGCTGAATTCCTCAAAGTTTCTGAGGAAATGTACTACTGCTATGACTGGTGCATGCTGAGTTGTGTACAACTCTTTGTAACCCTGTGGACTGTAGCCCACCATGCTCCTCTGTCCATGGGATTTTTCAGGCAAGAATGCTGGAGTAGGGTGCCATTTGCTCTTCCAGGAGATCTTTTTGACCCATGGGTTGAACTGGCCTCTCCTGTGTCTCCTGCACTGTTGGTGCACTCTTTAAGCTTAAACCACTGGGGAAGGTTCAGAGTAAATTTTTAATGGGTAAGGAGGATGAATAAGAGTAGCAAGATAGACATCTTTCCAGGTAGATGTCTAGTAATACATTTATATGAATATATAAACATATATATATATATATATATATGTATATATATAATTAAGCAGGTCTCTAATGCTCCTGCAATATGGTGTCAGCTTTATGCTGCCTGTAAATAGTATTGGGAGACAGATCACTAGAGTAATGCTATGCTAAAACAAATTTATTTAAAATATTCCTATTCTTCTTATGTGTTTCCTTGACTCAGAGCAGAGAATAAGATGAAATTTTAAATACTCATAGGGAACAAATTGGAGAAGAAAATGGCAACCTACTCCAGTACTCTTGCCTGGAGAATCTCGTGGACAGAGCAGCCTGATGGGCTGCCATCTATGGGGTCGCACAGAGTCGGACACGACTGAAGCAACTTAGCAGCAGCAGCATAGAATAAATGGAAGATTAACTCCATCTGTTGTTCTCCAGACATTGTGGGAGGCTTTTCTTGAAGGATGCATCATCTGAACTCTTGCCATTGCTCTTTCTCCTCCCTGCACATTGGCTCTAGGCAAAAAGACACATACATGCACAGTAATGGAAGATATGAGCAAAGTGGTGAGTTTTGTGGAATTTGTCTTCTTAGTTCTCCATCCCCCAGTTTTATGCCCTATTTCCTGCTCTTCTTCCCCCAGTTTGATTCCCTATTTCATTTCTTTACTTGTTCACTTATTGTTTTCTTCAATAAACACATGAAATATGGACTTGTGATGGATACTCAGCTAATTTCTAAAGACACTGTGACAGGTCAGATAAGATCTCTCCTCCTCCTCTGGTTGGGGAAATATACAGTAATAAGTCATAAAATACACTAACTTATTTATTTATTTATTTTTACTTTATTTTGCTTTACAATACTGTATTGGTTTTGCCATACATTGACATGAATCCGCCATGGGTGTACATGAGTTCCCAATCCTGAACCCCCCTCCCACCTCCCACCCCATATCATCTCTCTGGATCATCCCCGTGCACCAGCCCCAAGCATCCTGTATCCTGTATCGAACATAGACTGGCAATTCGTTTCTTACATGATAGTATACATGTTTCAATGCCATTCTCCCAAATCATCCCATACAGTAGCTTATTAAGAATTTTGAAAGTTATATGAAGGAAATTAGCAAGGTTATGAGAAAGCAAAGAGTAAGAGAAATCAGATTACATGGGAATATTGAGGGCGTATCTCTAAGGAGGTGGCATTTGAACTGATATAAAGGATAGTATTAGTCAACTGTGAAAAGAATTAAAAAGAATATGTCAGGAAGAAGGAATAGCAAGTTCAATTATGCAGAATCAAGAAAAGGGATTGGTATTTTAAAAAGACAGTAAAAAAAAGTGAATGATCCCAGATTGTAAGGAGACAGGAGTAAAACAAAGGGCAGGGGGAACAAGGTCATGACAAACATTATGGGTCATAGTAAAAGCGTTGGATTTAAATTTAATAGAAAGTGAAATCATTGGGATTTTCCAGGTGGATCAGTGGTAAAGAATCCATCGGCTGATGCAGGAGTGCCACAAGAAATGTGGGTTCAGTCTCTGGGTATAGAATATCCCCTGGAGGAAGAAATGTCAACCCACTCCAATATGGAATAGAGGATTCTGGTGGGCTATAGTCCATGGGATCACAAAGAATCAGGCATGACTGAAGTGACTGAGCATGCATGCATGGAAATCATTCAGCACATTTGATCAGAGAAGGGAAAAAAATAAACTAAGATTTAAAAAGTTCATTCATTGGGCAAAAATGGAATCAAAGAGATCAAGGGTCATCCATGCAAGAGGTAAGAATTTGCAAAGTGGTGACAAGTAGATGAAGGTAAACAGATTCAAGAAACATTTGGGAAGTGGAACTCACACAAGTGGTAATAGATTTTATGTAGGTCTGAGAGAAATGTACAAAATCAAGGAGAAGATATATATGTTTGACTTGATCAAGTCAAAAGATGTTACCAACATCCTATCAAAGTCTGTTCTCAGGAAAGTATCAGAGTAAACTTGTTTTCCATTAATAAAGTGTTCACCATCAGTGAATGCTAGATTCACTTCTGTGAATAAAACAGTCAAGGGTATTCTGTCTCTCAGGGAGTTTTGCATTTTAATAGGCAATGGAGACCTAAGCTAAAACAATAACATTCTACAAGCAGGATATTTAACATTTGTGCGGTTTTCTCATATTTTTGCCCTGTGTTCACGTCACATGGGCTCTCATCAGTTCTGCCCTCGGGTTCCATTCCCCACTCCTTTTCCTGTCTCTGTTGATCAGTAGTGCCCAATGATTCCAAATCCTAGAATATGTTGGAAATAGTTCTCAGAGTATGAAGGCTGGAAACTAGTTGGATGGAAGAGTGGCAGTGTCATTGACTTTTCTGTTTCCAAAAGAAGTGTTTTGTTTGTTTCATTGGACACAGTATTGTTCACCAGCATAGTCAGGATACATCATGAAATTTCAAGATGCAGCTATGATCAAACCTCAATTATCTGGAAAATTCAGAGATTTGTGTTGATTAAGCTGATTTTTTATCCCATATTTTTATGGTTTTCTATATCTATTTTTTTCTTTTAGTGAAAGTGTAGTCATTCAGTCGTGTCCCACTCTTTGCAACCCCATGGACTGTAGCAACCCCATGGACTGTAGTGACCACATAGACTATAGCCTGCCAGGCTCCTCTGTCTATGGAATTCTCTAAGCAAGAATACTGGAGTGAATTGCCATTTCCTTCTTCAGGGGATCTTCCCAATACAGGGATCGAACCTGGGTCTCCAAGCATCGAACTTGGGTCTTCTGCATTGCAGGCAGATTCTTTACTGTTTGAGCCACAATACTTTAACAGATTTTTTTTTATCTCCTTTTTTCTCTCCTGAATTGTGGTATTCTCTTATGTGCCATCCACAGTCACTTGTTACTCTAGATTTTCTCCAAAGACAATTCCATCCACTTACCCGATTTTAACAGTGAGCTATACACTCACCATTCACAAACTTCTGTTTCAAAAGCTGACCGAGGCTACAAATACAAGCATACTCACTGGACCATTTAGTGACACCTCAAATAAAATACTTTAAAAATAATCTTTATATAATTTTTCCTTCCCAATATTTTGACTTGTTAATAAGTATCCAGAAACAGTAAAGTCATTTTTTAAAGTAAATATTCTTTTAAAGTCTTCTGAAACTGATTTTAACTCACACTCTTACTCTATTAACTTTGGATGCAGTTATTTCAATAAATTATACTATTGTTTAAAATATTTTTGTGACTTTGTTCAGGATACTAAACTCCTCAAAGATTATTATCCTCTTATTGTCAGACTTGGTCATCAGATTTGATGTATGCCACTTATAAGCCAAAGTTTTGAAAGTTATTTTGTAGTCATTTTCTCTTTACCCTCTGACATGAGACAGGAATATCTCAACTAGAGTATATATATTTGGAGTGAAGAAAATATGGAGTTGAGTCTTAGAATACTACTGGATCAAAAATATGAGCAAAACCCAAACCTTTCTTTTTGTCAGAGGCTAAATTTTTATTGCACTTATTGCATATAGTGTTTAGTAATCCCTTCTTAAAATTGTGTATTCCTTGGGAAAAGTCAAATAGTCCTTTCAGCTAGTCTGTGAGTCAGTTAAAAGGAATTAGCCCAAACATTACATATACAAACAGTACGTTACAAATGTAGATATTAGTGATTTTGGTTATGAAGAAAGGGAGAATTTAGAAAACTGTGGGGACTTCATCAAAGTATGAGTTGTATGAGTACCATGAGTTGCATGAAGTGAAAAATTAAAATAATAGTACACTCCTGAAAAATATTAATAATTGTAACAAATGAATAAAATTAACTATATAAAGGGCTTCTCAGAATTTCTGATACCTGGTAAGTGATCAGTACTTTTTAGGTAAGGAAAGGAACCCTGAGCAATAGGAAGGTATGTAGTCAGTAACCAATTTTCATTCTCAGAATGGTCAAGGGCAGAGACTAGAGCTCTGTCATGATAGTTCTAAAAAGCATACTTATTATTTTTTTAAATTAAAACATGAGCCATAATAGCCTGACCTCATTAGAGTAAAGTTATCTCATACTAGCTTGAAAGTTTACCTGTAACTCTCTCACAGCTTCAGATTTACCAGGGAGAAGGAGGATATTGCAGAGTCTCTGGATCTTTCCATCCATCTGGACTTTCACCAATGATTGATACATTTTACTAAAAATAAAATTTATATTTAATTCACCTGAAACTTGCCTCAGTGAAGGCTCATCCTTTCTAAGTCATTATAAATATTAAAAGATTTTTGGTAATCTTGATATTTAAGAATCATATTTAGGTTGGTAACTATTATAACATCATTGTTTTTATATGCTTAAATTTAGAACATCAGTGTACTAATTGATAGACTTTCAGAAAGTGGCAGAGTTCCTCTTACTGCTGCTGGTCCCCCTGTTTTGAATTTTCCGGTCCAATGCATATTCTTCATTTGATTCATGATGTATTCTGGAAACGATTCAGAGAAAGGCAGCGGTGTCCATTAATATCTTGTCTTGCCACAATGAGAACGATTCGGCAGCACCACAATTTCTCATGAAAGATGGGTTTTAAATATGTATAGAGTGAGCCACTATTTGATGGATCACAGCACTGGCTCTTTCAATGAGAGAACAAGGCTATCCTGAAGCTAGACATTCCCCTACAGATGACACTCCGGAACTCTGCTGTCAATACACTTAAACTGAAAATAAAAATTGACTGATAACCAGAATGCTCTAGTGTGAAAAATGGAGTCATGCCCTCTGCTAAACTGTGATGTTGGGGGAGATTCAGCTTAAGAAAAGCTTCCCGTTCTTTCTTTCCAGTCCTAGCTGATAGAATAAACCAATTTTGTACTACATTGTAAATGACTGAGGCTAGTGAAATTTGTTCCTCTGTGTCATCTCACACACACACACACAAACACACACTAAACTAAGGATAGATAGAAGTATCTTAACAAAAAGAATGTATCAGTCTCTATTTATCTGGGGGCTGGGAATGTTATTTTTTCTTACTTTCTCACCTCAGTAACAATGGGAAAACAGTGTTTCTTGCCTTTCTTCTTCAGAAATGAAAGCCTTTTTATATAGAGAAGGTAGGAGAGAAGGATGTGAATTAATGTCTCTGACCTCTCCAGGGGTTGAAGTTCCATTTTTCTAGGTTTTAGGACTTTTCCTCTTCAGTTGTTTTCAAGCTCTGTAATGAATTGTGTCCTTGCAAAAGACAGATCAAAGTTCTAACCCAGTACCTACTAACCTGACCCTGTTTGAAAATAGAGTCATTGCAGATTTAATTAGTTAAGGTAAGGTCATACCAGAGTGCAGTGGGCACTTAATCTGAAAGCACTGGTAATGGAGTGAGAAGATGAGCATGTGAAGATGGAAGAAAATGTTGAAAGTATTCTGCTACAAGTCATAGATTACCTGGGGCTACCAGCACTGGAAAATCAAGGAAGGATAACCCCTTAGAGTCTTCAGAGAGAGGACAGCCCAGCATATAGATTGGGGTTGAAATTTTAGTCTCCAAAACTGTGACAGAATAAATTTCCATTTTTTAGTCACCTAGTTTGTGGTACTTTGTTTTGGAAGCCCTGAAAACTAATACAAGCGCCAATGTACAGATTTATTCAGTCTCTTTAACTGCTACGGGAAAGGGCATCATCTCTGCATACTTGGTCTCCACCAATTTGCCAGGACTTCTAGCAGAATTCTATTGGGTTGGCCAAAAAGTTTATTCAGATTTTTTCATAACATCTTACGGGAAAATCTGAACAAACTTTTTGGACAATCCACTACTAGGTTACTCTTCTCTCTAGTGTCTGTCTCTTGTATCTACTTTAGATAAACCAATGCTCACGTCTCTCTCCCTGCAGTTTCCTGTCTTTCTTAGATTTTGGTCTAGTTGTTTGCCCCATGACCTAAACTCTCTTGTGTGTTCAAGAAATCTAATGATACTGCAGTTCACCTACTGTGTATTTCTTTTCTTTTCTTTCTTTTCTTTTTGGTTTTTTTTTTTTTGTGTTTAAAAGCTTTACTCTTTCCAGATCTCTAAATATTGAAACAGAAGCTAGAAGTAATGAATTTGATCTGCTTTGCTATGTTTTCAGTCTTGTTCAGTTCAACATATTTCAGTATACTTTCTAACTGTTTTGCAATTTTTTTGCCCCATGTTATTTCGAAATATATTTAAAATTTTTCATATATTTGGGAAATTTAAAAATATAGATTTATTTTGTTGCTATCTAGATTAATTTGGAAATATTCTCTATGATTAAATTTATTTAAATTTATTTAGGAAACTTCCCTAGTGGTCCAGTGGTTGGGAGTCTGCCTTCCAATGCCATGGATGTGGGTTTGGTCCCTGTCAGGGAACTAAGATCACGCATGCCACAATGCACTTAAGCCCATGAGCTGCAGCTTCTGAGCCCATGCACTGTAGAGCCCATGTGCCACAACTAGAGAGAAGTCCACAAGCTGCAACTAAGACCCGATACGGCCAAAGAATTAAGCAAATATTTAAAAATTCCTTTTGATTTCTTTTACAACTCAAAATATGATCTATCATGGTGAGGATTCTTTGTGTGTCCAAATAAATGATTATTCTGTTGTTGCTCATTGGGATATTCTTGATCTGTGAATATATATATATTAATATACATATATTTTTCATCAAATTTGGTGGGTTTCTGCTATTGTTTTTGGCTAGTAGTTGTAGTAGTAGTAGATGTATATTCTGCTGTTGCTGTTCTTGTTTTGACTATCTATAAATATGAATTTGGCAAAATTGGTTGATAATATTGTTCAAATCTTCTATAACTTTATTTGATTTTCCATCCTGCTTATACAGTTTAGTATTAAATAAAATTATTGAAATCTCTAAATAAATTTTAGGATTTGTCTACTACAATATTTTTCATTGCAGATCTATCAGTTTTTTCTTCAGATACTTTCAAATTCTTCTATTAGGTGCATACACATGTTTGTTATACCATCTTTATGGATTGACCTCTTTGTTATTATGAAATGACTCTCTTTATTCCTGGTTAAAGACTTTGCTCTGAAGTCTCCTTTATCTAATATTAATATATCTATATCTACTCCAGCTCTCTTTGTTTCCAGTGTTACCATGGTATACTTTTGTGACCTTTTATTAATACCTTTTATTTGTGGGGCTTCCCAGGTGGCTTAGTGGTAAAGAATCTTCTGGCCAATGCCAGAGCCACAGGAAATGCTGGTTTGATCTATGAGTTTGGAAGATTTGATCCCTGGATCAGGAATAGTCAGTCATCATTGATGACCGCTGAGCACACATGCACCTTTATTTGTGTCTTTATACTTAAATGTCCTTTTAAAGCAGCATATATAAGCCTTTTTTTTTTAATCCAGTCTGATAGTGTTACAGAGAATACAATTAAGTACTGTTTTGCATGCAATTGAAGATAGGGGAAAGCACTACCCAAAAGTATTGGCCAGAAGAGAGCCCAGAAATTAGATAATGCCAAGAACAGCAGTTGTAATCACTACCTTGACTCAAACTATCATATTTCAGGGAGACTCTTGTTGAGTAGACAGGTCTTTCTTCACCAGAAGGAAAAAAATTAAACTTAGATTAATTCAGTTCTAGTCCCATCCAGCAAATCTAAAACCAAGATCTAAAAACATCAAATGGTTTCCATAGAACTCTCTGTGTTTAAAAAAAAAATTAAAAAATATGTATGGGAATAAAAGAAATCCAACATCCAAAAAGATAAATTAATTTCTGTCATAAAATCAGAAATTATCAGAAATGCAAATAATCAGGGCTTCCCTTACGGCTCAGTGGTAAAGAATTCACCTCTGATACAGGAGACACAAGATATGTGGGTTCGATCCCAAGGTTAGGAAGACCCCCTGGAGAAGGAAATGGTAATCCACTCCAGTATCCTTGCCTGGAAAATCCCATGGACAGAGGAGCCTGATGGGCCACAGTCTATAGAGTTGTAAAAAGTAGGACATGACTGAACATGCATATGAGAATCAGGATAAGACAACACATAACTGGAAAAAAAAATCAATAAATAAAAGCTTACCTATAAGTGGCAACAGTGATAGAATTAATTAAAAAAGAACATTAAAAATTATTCCTATATGTTCAGAAAGCTACAAGAGCTGTGCAGATATATGGGACCCATTCTGTGTGTCTCTCTTGTTTCTCCTATTCTGGTCAGTGTACTCTAGCATTCTTGGGTGGCCCAGAAATCAAGTTCCATCTCCTCAACACAGGATACAGGATAGCAATTGGCCCTGCATAAGTTTTCTAGCCTCAACTTCTCTTGAAAATTTTCTACAGACTGTAAATTGAGTCAAAATAAGGTTCAATTCATTTTTCCTTGTCTTTTAGGAACCACTGTTCTTTCTTGATGTCCAATATATTGATTATCATTATTACTTTTTTTTTAGTTCAGTTCAGGCACTAGGTAATGTCCGATTCTTTGCGACCCCACGAACCGCAGCATACTAGGTGTCCCTGTCCATCATCAACTCCCGGAGACCATCCAAATCCATGTCCTCTGAGCTGGTGATGCCATCCAACCTTTCATTCTCTGTCGTCCCCTTCTCCTTCTGCCCTCGATATTTCCCAGCATCAGGGTCTTTTCCAATAAGTCAGCTCTTTGCATGAGGTGGCCAAAGTACTGGAGTTTCAGCTTCAACATCAGTTCTTCCAATGAACACCCAAGAGTGATCTCCTTTAGAATAGACTGGTTGGATCTCCTTGCAGTCCAAGGGACTCTCAAGAGTCTTCTTCAACACCACAGCTCAAAAACATCAATTCTTTGGCGCTCAGCTTTCTTCACAGTTCAACTCTCTCATCAATACATGACCATTGGAAAAACCACAGCCTTGACTAGATGGACCTTAGTCAGCAAAGTAATGTTTCTGCTTTTTAATATGCTATCTAGGTTGGTCATAACTTTTCTTCCAAGGAGTAAGCGTCTTTTAATTTCATGGCTGCAGTCACCATCTGCAGTGATTTTGGAGCCCCCAAAAATAAAGTCAGCCACTGTTTCCACTGTTTCTCCATCTATTTCCCATAAAGTGATGGGACTGGATGCCATGATCTTAGTTTTCTGAATGTTGAACTTTAAGTCAAATTTTTCACTATTATCAAGAGGCTCTTTATTTCTTCTTCACTTTCTGCCATAAGGGTGGTGTCATCTGCATATCTGAGGTTATTGATATTTCTCCCAGCAATCTTGATTCCAGCTTGTGCTTCTTCCACCCCAGAGTTTCTTATGATGTACTCTGCATATAAGTTAAATAAGCAGGGTGACAATATACAGCCTTGACGTGCTCCTTTTCCCATTTGGAACCAGTCTGTTGTTCCATGTTAAGTTCTAACTATTGCTTCCTGACCTGCATACAGATTTCTCAAGAGGCAGGTCAGGTGGTCTGGTATCCCCATCTCTTTCAGAACTTTCCACAGTTTATTGTGATCCACACAGTCAAAGGCTTTAGCATAGTTAATAAAGTAGAAATAGATGTTTTTCTGGAACTCTTTTGCTTTTTCAATGATCCAGTGGATGTTGGCAATTTGATCTCTGACTCCTCTGTCTTTTCTAAAACTAGCTTGAACATCAGGAAGTTCACAGTTCATGTATTGCTGAAGCCTGGCTTGGAGAATTTTAAGTATCACTTTACTAGGGTGTGAGATGAGTGCAATTGTGTGGTAGTTTGAGCATTCTTTGACATTGCCTTTCTTTGGGATTGGAATGAAAACTGACCTTTTCTAGTCCTGTGGCCACTGCTGAGTTTTCCAAATTTGCTGGCATATTGAGTGTAGCACTTTCACGGCATCATCTTTTAGGATTTCAAATAGCTCAACTGAAATTCCGTTATGTCCGCTAGCTTTGTTTGTAGTGATGCTTCCTAAGGCCCAGTTTTGTTTTTAGGCTATTTCTTTGTTTTCTATTTTTCAAAAGTCTTTAGTTCCCCAAATCTATTTAAATTATGTGGAAACACAAAATGTGATTTCCCAAATATTCTTTTACTTGTATAATAAATAATTTTTAAATTATACTATTTCTTAGCATTTTAAATTGATAATTTTTACTATTGATCCATTTTTTCCTAGGCCATTTTTTTCTGATATATTCTCTTTTAAAAAAAGAATGCCTGATAAAGATCGGCATCTGTATATATATGTATCCAGTTTATTTCCACTTGATTTTCTCATGGTACACTTGATTGCTATTAGTATCATAATCCTGGGCACAGAATGACAGAGTCTGACTATCTCTATCAGATGTTTCTCTGCATATGTTTTCCTCTATGTTAGGTGAGTCCCTTTCACCAAGGCAAATTGTATGCGTCTTGTATTCAAATCACCTTTGTGCCTGGGATACTCTATGAATAAACCCAGTCTATTTCTTAGTGCCATTGTTAACTGCTTCAAGGATACAGTTGCACTTCCCTGATAGGTATAGATGCTATTGAAGTAGAGTAAACAAATAGAGTTCAATTAAGATTCTCTATAAGCTTTTCCTATATGACTTATTATAGGGGTTACTGCTGCCTCTCATGAGAAGTTATTTTGTGATGGTATGAGAGAGTGTAGAATTATATTTAGAAGATGTTTTATGTTGTACCTTTCAGAGTCTTCAGAGCTGATATAGGATATTTGAAATTATCAGAGTTTAAAGCTGAATTTTAAGATGAAAGTTGGATATCTCAGTATACATATCCACTTTTCCCAGCAATTGTTCTAAAATTTGGATGGCTAGTTTATATATAATTTAGTCACCTGATGCAAATAACTTACTCATTGGAAAAGACCTTGATGCTGGGAAAGATTGAAGGCAGGAGAAGGGGATGGCAGAGGATGAGATGATTGAATGGTATCATGGACTGGATGGACATGAGTTTGAGCAAACTTTGGGAGTTGGTGATGGACAGGGAAGCCTGGCATGCTGCAGTCCATGGGGTTGCAAATAGTGGGACATGACTAAGTGACTGAACTGAACTAAATTATATTTGAAATTTCAAGGAGAGATAGGTACAGATGTATTCTCTCTCTCTTTGTTTTTTGATTCAATAAGCTAAGAGCATCCAGAAAACAAAATATACATAACATATTTTAAAAATCAAGTTTCAAAAACAAAACAAAGTATTTATGGAAAAAAAGAGATATTTTGAGAAAGTATGGTAAGTAATTTAAAAGTATTTACCCCCAGGCAAATCAGACCTAAGAAGTCATTTTATTTTTATGCACATTTTATTTTTATCTATACAGTCCATGGAATTCTGGCCAGAATATTGGAGTGGGTAGCCTTTCCCTTTTCCAGGGGTTCTTCCCAACCCAGGGATTGAACTCTGGTCTCCCAGGTTACAGGCGGACTTTACTAGCTGAGTCACAAGGGAAGCCTAGGAATACTGAAATGGGTAGTCTATCCCTTTTCCAGAAGATCTTCCTGACCCAGGAATCCAACTGGCATCTCCTGCATTGCAGGAAGATTCTTTACTAACGGAGCTATCATGGAAGCCTTATTTTTATCCAGAGAGGACAAAAACTCTCCTAGGTAGAAGTGGGATGATTGAAGAGATATGTCAGTGAAGAACATGTTTACTTAATCAAGAAGTGGTAGGTAAAGAATATTGAACAAGACATTACTCTTTGGTCAATAACTCTCTCAAGGTCATTATAGACAATGGATACTTTGCCCATTAATTTAAACTACCTCACTTCATCATCTTCATAAAATACAGGGTGACAATAATTTTTTATCCAAATAGAAATTCTCTTGAGAGTGAAATGTAGCACTACTGAAAGTTACACCAGACATAAGTAAAAACCACATATTTGGGGATCAAAATTAGTACATGGTCAATAGACTAGAATTTTACTTTAACATATTTTTCTACTCAAGGAAACAACATGTAAGGTAAATAGCAAGCTCTTCTACATAGTTTTTTGGGCTGTCCATAATCTGGATCCACTTTACCTATCTATTACTTTATTGCTGTCAGACTTTCATGGAAAAGAAGAATTAACATGAACTTTGCAATGTGACTCTCCTAGTAATGAATCTTAGCGATCTTTTCACTTCAGCCAAGATTACGGTGATGGTGAATGTCAGGTTATTATCTTCAAAGAAAGGACAGTGACAGATGACTTTCTGGGTTCCCATCGTCATGTGGTGATTTAGAATACCTTTTCTCTATCAAGCCAGAGGGTTATAAGAGTGAAAATTTTCCATCCTGGGTTGAGACAATCTAGCCATGATTTTGAGCAGTGACTAAGAGTGGAAGGTGTGGGGTTTATGGGAAAATGGGGTTCAATTTGCTGCATTAGCAAGAGCTCAGCAAAATGTCATGGGAAACCCCATTGGCTCAGGTTGTTTGGGAAATGTGAATTAGAGGTAGTGAAACTCAAAACCAAACACAACTAATTGGTCTAGAGTGTTTATGTAATGGAATGGACAGAGCAGGTTACACAGGAAAGCTTTAGCCAGGACATTACTGGTACTCTGGGATCCTTCATTGTGTTTACAATCAATGGGCCTGATTCTAATGAAGAGCACCCCTGAGCCTACTGACAACCACATTGCTCTCTTTGGCTTTGACTTAATAAGAATATATTTGAAACAGATCAGTTTCTTGGGGATAAGGTTGAATGTGTAGATCTGAACAATTAGTGAAGAGGAAACAAGACAGGAGCAAACAGCAGCACAATTTTGGATAGATGGCAGATACTCAAAACCTACCTACTAAGGCATTAATAAAATAATTTAGAAAGCTATTTGGACTTTTATTTGAGTACTTGCAAGTTCTATTGATAGTAAACATTTTAAAACTAGCTGCTGATTCACTAACCTGTTATTTTTAACTCAGGTAGCACTTTTTTTGTGATAAAAGGTATATAGATTCAGTCTCTTATCTTCATGTCAGTTATCTTACTGTTGGAGCCTGCTAACTCACAACTGAACTGTGAACATTGATTACTCTCACATCCTACACAGATCTGGGAAATCAGCTTGAATTATTATTAACTGTGTGGTATGGAGAGTTAGGCTAATTAACATGACAAAAACTTGTATGTTGTGACTTCCTTTTCCTCTATATTACAGATCACCTAAATTGATACTTCTGCAGTTTTCCAGAATTGCAATTGTGTTTTATTGCATTCACACACAGATCCGTTAATGTAAGGGGAAATGTATTTGCATTTATGAGGACTGCTCTGTCATTCTCAATGTATAACCTGTGAACATTTTTAAATATAATTCAAATACTGACTGTGTATGCTCTTTATTTTTGTCCTCTATAATGAATATCTTCTAAACATTGCTTTAAATTTGAAGGATCCTGTCCATCACTAACTTAGACTACCCAAACATCTACTCATACAACTGGAAAGTTGTCATGATCATTTTGATTCAAGAAAATGAGGCAGAGTTGGTGGAATATTTACTACACTAATAAAAATGGAATACTTAGCCATTTTTTGCAAATTATTAGATACAGTAGAACACTGGACACCTGACAATAAGGTTAGGGAAGTTGGAGATGATAACCTTTGTTTTTATCTCTGGTCATTAAAAGGTGAATTTGTTTTCAAGATACTCTTTGGCACTAATGTTTTGCTTTATTATACTCCAACATTATCAGATAGGTTTCCATATATTTGCTTTCTAATGTTCCATACTTACCTGCTAGATTCATGAATTACATCATGAACATTGTATTTATTGGCTAATCCTTATCTTTTTAATATTCTCTTCTTTTCATGAGGAATGTCAAAACTTTTCTGGCAATAATGATGATATATATGTATATACATAAAATTTATTGTATTCTCTGCATCTCAACATGGTAGCTAGTTCAGTAGACAAAATAACATTGAAATATTGGAATGGCAATTACAATTTAACTTCTATTTTGTCTCTGTATGTGACAAATCAGAGATACTAAAAAATTAATGACCTATTCATATTAAAATAGCTATTGTAAGGTGGAATCAGAACACAAACTCAAGACACAACAGGTCCTTATAAATGCTCCCACTCATAAGTCATTCATAAATGAAAGTCATAAGTCATTCATAAATGAATAAATCATGTCATTCATAAATGAATACATATAAAGTGTGATGGGAGTTCCCTGGCGGCTCAGCGATAAAGAATCCACCATTCAATGCAGGAGGTGCAGGTTCCATCCCTGAGTTGGAAAGATTGCCTGGAAAATGAACCAGCAACCCACTCCAGCATTTTCGCCTGGGAAATCCCATGGCTAGAAGATCCTGGCATGCTATATTCCATGGGGTAGCAGAGATGTACATGATTTAGCAACTACAAATAACAACAACAAAGTGTTCTGTATTTGCAAATTGATACCTAGTAAGTGGAACATCGATTTCCCATGAAGTGATGGGACAAGATGCCATGATCTTCGTTTTCTGAATGTTGAGCTTTAAACCAACTTTTTCATTCTCCTCTTTCACTTTCTCCTGGCAATTCTGAATCCAGCTTGTGCTTCTTCCAGTCCAGCGTTTCTCATGATGTACTCTGCATATAAGTTAAATGAGAAGGGTGATAATATACAGCCTTGACGTACTCCTTGTCTTATTTGGAACCAATCTGATGTTCCATGTCCAGTTCTAACTGTTGTTTCCTGACCTGCATATAGGTTTCTCAAGAGGCAGGTCAGGTGCTCTAGTATTCCCATTTCTTTCAGAATTTTCCACAGTTTATTGTGATCCACAGAGTCAAAGGCTTTGGCATAGTCAATAATGCAGAAATCGATGTTTTTCCGGAACTCTTTTCTTTTTTCCATGATCCAGCGGATGTTGGCAATTTGATCTCTGGTTCCTCTGACTTTTCTAAAACCAGCTTGAACATCTGGAAGTTCACGTTCACATACTGCTGAAGCCTGGCTTGGTGAATTTTGAGCATTACTTTACTAGCGTGTGAGATGAGTGCAATTGTGCAGTAGTTTGAGCATTCTTTGGCATTGCCTTTCTTTGGGATTGGAATGAAAACTGACCTTTTCCAGTCCTGTGGCCACTGCTGAGTTTTCCAAATTTGTTGGCACATTGAGTGCAGCACTTTCACAGCATGACCTTTCAGGATTTGAAGTAGCTCAACTGGAAATCCATCACCTCCACTAGCTTTGTTCATAGTGATGCTTTCTAAGGCCCACTTGACTTCACATTCCAGGATGTCTGGCTCTAGGTAAATGATCACACCGTCGTGATTATCTTGATTGTGAAGATCTTTTTTGTACAGTTCTTCTGTGTATTCTTGCCACTTCTTATTAATATCTTCTGCTTCTGTTAGGTCCATAACATTTCTGTCCTTTATCGAGCCCATCTTTGCATGAAATGTTCCCTTGTATCTCTAATTTTCTTGAAGGCATCTCTAGTCTTTCCCATTCTGTTCTTTTCCTCTATTTCTTTGAATTGATCCCTGAGGAAGGCTTTCTTATCTCTTCTTGCTGTTGTTTGGAATTCTGCATTCAGATGCTTATATCTTTCCTTTTCTCCTTTGCTTTTCACTTCTTTTCTATTCACAGCTATTTGAAAGGCCTCCCCAGATAGCCATTTTGCTTTTTTGCATTTCTTTTCCATGGGGATGGTCTTGATCCCTGTCTCCTGTACAATGTCATGAACCTCATTCCATACTTCATCAGGCACTCTATCAGATCTAGTCCCTTAAATCGATTTCTCACTTCCACTGTATAATCATAAGGGATTTGATTTAGGTCATTCCTGAATGGTCTAGTGGTTTTCCCTACTTTCTTCAATTTAAGTCTGAATTTGGTAATAAGGAGCTCATGATCTGAGCCACAGTCAGCTCCTGGTCTTGTTTTTGTTGACTGTATAGAGCTTCTCCATCTTTGGCTGTAAAGAATGTAATCAATCTGATTTCGGTGTTGACCATCTGGTGATGTCCATGTGTAGAGTCTTCTCTTGTGTTGTTGGAAGAGGGTGTTTGCTATGACAAGTGCATTTTCTTGGCAAAACTCTATTAGTCTTTACCCTGATTCATATCACATTCCAAGGCCAAATTTGCCTGTTACTTTAGGTGTTTCTTGACTTCCTACTTTTGCATTCCAGTCCCCTATAATGAAAAGGACATCTTTTTTGGGTGTTAGTTCTACAAGGTCTTGTAGGTCTTCATAGAACCGTTCAATTTCAGCTTCTTCAGCATTACTGGTTGGGGCATAGACTTGGATTACTGTGATATTGAATGGTTTGCCTTGGAAACAAACAGAGATCATTCTGTCGTTTTTGAGATTGCATCCAAGTAGTGCATTTCAGATTCTTTTGTTGACCATGATGGCTACATTTCTTCTAAGGGATTCCTGCCCGCAGTATTAGATGTAATGGTCATCTGAGTTAAATTCACCCATTCCAGTCCATTTTAATTCGCTGTTTCCTAGAATGTCGATGTTCACTCTTGTTATCTCCTGTTTGACCACTTCCAATTTGCCTTGAATCATGGACCTGACATTCCAGGTTCCTATGCAATATTGCTCTTTATAGCATTGGACCTTGCTTCTATCACTAGTCACGTCCACAAGTGGGTATTGTTTTGCTTTGGCTCCATCCCTTTATTCTTCCTGGAGTTATTTCTCCACTGATCTCCAGTAGCATATTGGGCACTTGCTGACTTGGGGAGTTCCTCTTTCAGTATCCTATCATTTTGCCTTTTCATACTGTTCAGGGGTTCTCAAGGCAAGAATACTGAAGTGGTTTGCCATTCCCTTTTCCAGTGGACCACATTCTGTCAGACCTCTCCACCATGACCTGCCCATCTTGGGTTGCCCCGTTGGTACGGCTTAGTTTCATTGAGTTAGACAAGGCTGAATTGCATTCATCTCACATGCTAGTAAAGTTATGCTCAAAATTCTCCCAGCCAGGCTTCAGCAATATGTGAACGGTGAACTTTCAAATGTTCAAGGTGGTTTTAGAAAAGGCAGAGGAACCAGATCAAATTGCCAACATCCACTGGATCATTGAAAAAGCAAAAGAGTTCCAGAAAAACATCTATTTCTGCTTTCTTGACTATGCCAAATCCTTTGACTGTTTAGATCACAATAAACTGTGGAAAATTCTGAAAGAGATGGGAATACTAGAGCACCTGACCTGCCTCTTGAGAAATCTATATGCAGGTCAGGAAACAACAGTAAGAACTGGACATGGAACATCAGACTGGTTCCAAATAAGAAAAGGAGTACATCAAGGCTGTATATTATCACCCTGCTTATTTAACTTATATGCAGAGTACATCATGAGAAATGCTGGACTGGAAGAAACACAAGCTGGAACCAAGATTGCTAGAAGAAACATCAATAACCTCAGATATGTAGATGACACCACCCTTATGATTGAAAGTAAGGAGGAACTAAAAGCCTCTTGATGAAAGTGAAAGAGGAGAGTGAAAAAGTTGGCTTAAATCTCAACATTCAGAAAACGAAGATCATGGCATCTGGTCCCATCACTTCATGGGAAATAGATGGGGAAACAATAGAAACAGTGTCAGACTTTATTTCTTTGGGCTCCAAAATCACAGCAGATGGTGACTGCAGCCATGAAATTAAAAGACGCTTACTCCTTGGAGGGAAAGTTATGACCAACTTAGATAGCATATTGAAAACCAGAGACATTACTTTGTGAACAAAGGTCCATCTAGTCAAGGCTATGGCTTTTCCAGTAGTCATGTATGGATGTGAGATTTGGACTGTGAAGAAATCTGAGTGCTGAAGAATTGATGCTTTTGAACTGTAGTGTTGGAGAAGACTCTTGAGAGTCCCTTGGACTGCAAGGAGATCCAACCAGTCCATTCTGAAGGAGATCAGCCCTGGGATTTCTTTGGAGGGAATGATGCTGAAACTGAAACTCCAGTACTTTGGCCACCTCATGCGAAGAGTTGACTCATTGGAAAAGACTCTGATGCTGGGAGGGATTGGGGGCAGGAGGAAAAGGGGACAACAGAGGATGATATGGCTGGATGGCATCACCAACTCAATGGATGTGAGTCTGAGTGAACTCTGGGAGTTGGTGATGGACAGGGAGGCCTGGCGTGCTGCGATTCATGGGGTGGCAAATAGTCGGACACGACTGAGTGACTAAACTGAACTGTGGTCCTAGTGTGATTAAATTGACTGGTTTTCTGTGAGTATGGTTTCAGTGTGTCTGCTCTCTGATGCCCTCTTGCAACACCTACCGTCTTACTTGGGTTTCTCTTACCTTGGACTTGGGCTATCTCTTCATAGCTGCTCCGGCAAAGTGCAGCCTCTACTCCTTACCTTGGATGAGGGGTATCTCCTCACTGTCGCTCCTCCTGACCTTGAACAGGGGACAGCTCCTCTAGGCTCTCCTGTGCCTACGCAGCCACTGCTACTTGGACGTGGGGTTGCTCCTCCTGGCTGCCGCCGCTGTCCTTGGACTGCAGTAGCTCCTCTCGGCCGTTCCTGCGCCGTCATAGCTTGGCACTCTCGGCCGCTGCCCCTGACCTCGGATGTGGGGTAACTCCTCTTGGCCATCACCCCTCGGGCATGGGGTCCTCCTGGCTTCTGCCCTTGACCTCGGTCATGGGCAGAAGCCTCTCAGCCATGCTAAGTGCACCGGTCGCAGCTGCCCAAGCAAAGAAATATCAAAGCGTGGGTTTTTTCTTTGACAACTATCAGCTTAGTTATTAAGGCACTTTAAACCAACAAATCTCTAAAATAATCATTAATTCATTTGACCTAATAAAATGATTATGAAAATTAAATAGTACATTAAGTGCTTAACATGATGTCAACATTAGTCAACAATACATTTCAGTTTTTATTAAAATTAGAATTTAATATAAATGAACATGTTATTATACTTTGCTGTTGGTGGCAGGTACACTAAAATCTGGGTTTTTCCTTTTCTGTACTGAAATCTCCCTGCCAACCTAGATAGCATATTAAAAAGCAGAGACATTACTTTGTCAACAAAGCTCTGTTTAGTCGAGGCTATGGTTTTTCCAGTGGTCATGTATGGATGTGAGAGTTGGACTATAAAGAAAGCTGAGCACTGAAGAATTGATGCTTTTAAACTGTGGTGTTGGAGAAGACTCTTGAGAGTCCCTTGGACTGCAAGGAGATCCAACCATCTATCCTAAAGGAGATCAGTCCTGGATGTTCATTGGAAGGACTGATGTTGAAGCTGAAACTCCAATACTTTGGCCACCTGATGCAAAGAACTGAATCATTTGAAAAGACCCTGATGCTGGGAAAGATTGAGGGCAGGAGGAGAAGGGAATGACAGAGGATGAAATGGTTGGATGGCATTACTGACTCAATGGACATGGGTTTGGGTGGACTCCAGGAGTTGGTGACGGACAAGGAGGCCTAGCATGCTGCAGTTCATGGGATCACAAAGAGTCAGACACGACTGAGTGACTGAGCTGAACTGACCTGAAAGGTTAGCTTCCTCACTTAGTAAATCTTCCAGCACTCACCGTTGATATTCATTCTTTTAGTGGTTGCTATGAACTATGTGTTATCTTTTTGTATATTGCTGTCTTGTCTCCTTTATTATGTTTTGTTCTCTGGGCCATGTCTGATTCCATTTCTTCCCATTGACTTTAATGTAGGAAAGAAAGCTTGGCTTCCTGCTTCTACCATTTTTTGGTACATCTTGAGAATAATCTTTCACATGATGGATAAACAAGTTGACCTTTGGCACCAAGCAGTAAATGCCAAGTTATATGTGTGTGATTCTATGATATAACTCTACATATGCCTGATTAGCTTTATCCACAGATGGTAAAAATGCTAATTTGGCTCAATTTAAGTCTCTGATGACTAAGCACTACTAAGAAAACCTGGAAGTGACTGAATTTTTCTGCAATTGAATGGTTAAGATTTTTGCCCCTAGGCAAAAATGGGAGCCTCAGACAGATATGTACATTACTAACTGAAACAAAAAGTTACATTTTTCCATATGTATGATATTTGGCATGTATTCTTTACACTCAGTGTGTGTGTCTGTGTGTGTATTAAATTATAATTCTGATAGTCACTTGTGCTATTTGCTAAATATTTGTGGCTCTTAGTTTTCTGAAAACATGAAAGGATGGTACATCCTGATCTCTTAAGGCTAAGTGGGACTAAGACTCATAATTAAAAGTGACATGAGTCTCTTCTGAGACAAAGCAATGAATTTCATCTAGAAGAGTCCCCTGAATTTCTTTTCTCCCTCTTGGCATCACAAACATCAATTTTGAGTAATACCTTATCCATTAGCCTATTCTGGTTTTCTCAATCCAGGATAACTTGGTCTACTCTGACTGATAAAGAAACATAGAGGGGTTAAAATTAAATTTCACTTTACAGCAAAATGTTAATGCATTCTTCCTACATCCCCTGACAAGGGGTCATAAAGAGACATAAAGACACAGAAAATTAACCATGAAGATATTCATGACCGACATATTTTTCCTGAAGAAAAAGTGAAAGCAGCAGGGCTATACATGAATTAAGGGGAGGAGGTAAGCTACTCAGGGCTTCCCAGGTGGTGCTAGTGATAAAGAACCTGCCTGCCAATGAAGGAGACATAGATGCAGGTTCAATCACTGGGTTGGGAAGATCCCTTGGAGGAGGAAATGGCAATTTACTCCAGTATTCTTGCCTGGAGAATCCCATGGAGAGAGGAGCCTGGCAAGCTATGGTCCATAGGGTTGCAAAGAGTCGGACACAACTGAAGTGACTTAGCATGCATAGCATAGCGTGATAAAGTACTCCAGAGAAGGAAATGATAACCCGTTCCAGTATTCTTGCCTGGAGAACCCTGAAGACAGAAGAACATGGTGGGATACAGCCCATGGGATTGCAAAGAGTTGGACACAAGTTTAGCAACTAAACAACCACAGATATACTGCTGAGATATGAAATTAATCTTTTTTATTCAAAAATTACAAATGTTATCCCTGGTAAAGAAATGAGACATACTGCCAGCATTTGAAAAGCACCTTGTTCAGCTGATCAAGTTTGTCAGCCATTTATGTCTTTATTAGGTTGATTCAAAAGTAATTGTGGATTCAGACCATGAGTTTTAAATCATTATAACTAGGCTCAAACACATCTTTATTAATCAAAATAGTAACCATTATAATCAACACTTTTTTTCCAAAGATAAATAAGTTTGCCTATTCCTGTAGCATAAAAATGTATGCTTTAGAATTCAGTGGATTCTTGGAAAGCATTTTCTGCATCCTCTTGGTTGTGGAAGATTTTTCCCTACAAAAAGTTGTTGAGATGCTTGAAAAAGGAATAGTTGGCTGGTGAGAGGTCAGGTAAAAATGGCAGATGAAGCAAAATTTCATAGCTCAATTCATTCAACTTTTGAAGCAGTGGTTGTGCAAAGTGCAGTCAGGCCTTATCGCAGAGAATTGGGCCCTTTCTGTTTACCAATGCTGGCTGCAGGCATCGCAGTTTTCAGTGCATATCATTTGCTGAGCATACTTCTCAGATGTAATGTTTTCACCAGGATTCAGAAAGCTGTAGTGGCTCAGACTAGTAGCAGACCACCAAACAGTGAACGTGACATTTTTGGGTACAAGTTTGGCTTTGGCAAGTGCTTTGGAGTTTCTTCTTAGTCCAACCACTGAGCTTGTCATTGCCAGTTGTCATATAAAATCCACTTTTTGTCACACATCACAATCTGTTCGAGAAATGTTTTGTTGTTGCATACAATAAGAGAAGACAACATTTCAAGACTACACTATTTTTTATTTTTGGTCAGCTCATGAGGCACCCATATATTGAGCTTTTTTACCTTCCCAATTTGTTTCAAATGACAAACGACCTTAGAATGTTTGATGTTAAGTTCTTTGGCAACTTCTCATGTAGCTGTAAGAGAATCAGCTCCGATGATCCTCTCAGTTGGTCAAGGTCAACTTCTGATGGCTGGCCACTGTGCTTCTCATCTTGAAGACTCTCATCTCCTTTGCACTTCTTGAACCACCAAAGCATAGTATGTTCATTAGCAGTTCCTGGGTCAAATACATTGTTGAAGTTGCAAGCTGTGTCCTCTGTTTCATGACAAATTTGACACGAATAAAAAAATTGCTTGAATTTGCTCTTGGTCTCATATCATTTCCATAGTCTAAAATAAATATAAAATGCACATCAAGTAATAAGTTACTAGAAAAAAACAGTGAGAAATGTGCACTAAATTAAGTATGACATAACCACATATATTTAAGAATATATATCAATATCAAACAGTAAAGTTCAGCAATGCAAAACAGCAATTACTTTTTCACCAACCTAATACCTCAAAGTTCCATCCAGTCAAAGCTATGGTTTTTCCAGTAGTCATGTATGGATGTGAAAGTTGGACTATAAAGAAAGCTGAGTGCCGAGGAATTGATGCTTTGAATTGTGGTGTTGGAGAAGACTCTTGAGAGTCCCTTGGACAACAAGGAGATCCAACCAGTCCATCCTAAAGGAAATCAGCCCTGAATATTCATTGGAAGGACTGATGCTGAAGCTGAAACTCCAATACTTTGGCTACCTGATTTGAAGAATAGACTCATTTGAAAAGACCCTGATGCTGGGAAAGTTTGAAGGTGGGAGGAGAAGGGGGCGACAGAGGATGAGATGGATGGATGGCATCACCAACTCAATGGACACGAGTTTGAGTAAACTTCGGGAGTTGGTGATGGAGAGGGAGGTCTGGTGTGCTGCAGTCCATGGGGTCGCAAAAAGCAGATACAACTGAGCGACTGAACTGAACTGAACTGAATATCTGAAACTTACAAAGCGTGCCATATTGTAGTCATTTTACAAATCTCAGACACATCTCAAATTTTTAAAGTTTTGCTTTAATGAAATAACTAGTAAAATGTTCGGAGAAGTCAAAGGCACCCCACTCCAGTACTCTTGCCTGGAAAATCTCATGGATGGAGGAGACTGGAAGGCTACAGTCCATGGGGTGGCGAAGAGTCAGACACGACTGAGCGACTTCACTTTCACTTTTCACTTTCATGTATTGGAGAAGGAAATGGCAGTCCACTCCAGTGTTCTTGCCTGGAGAATCCTAGGCACGAGGGAGCCTGGTGGGCTGCCGTCTCTGGGGTCGCACAGAGTCAGACGCGACTGAAGCGACTTAGCAGCAGCAGTAAAATGTTGAACCACAGTTTCAACTCAGACTTATCTGACTAAATGCAATAGATACTTTACATCAATTCATATGGCTTTCCATAGAATGGCAATACATTTGGAAAGCAGGTCTCCAAAACCAGATAATTTCTTAAAATGCAAATCATGCTTTGAAGAAAAAGTATTTCAAAAATTATTTATAGTAATCTCTATGCAGCAATCTCATCAGAAGGCAAATTAATTTAATTGAAAATGGATGTGATTACAAATCTAATACTCTAGTATATACCTGAGTTCTGCTATAAGTCTAGGGCTTGTGATATTTTATTAATTTTTCATTTATTGAATGTGGTTTATTAATTTTTTCCTGTGTTATAATAATATAATAAAAGAGATGGTATAAAGTTCTCTATTCTAAACTCAGGAGTTATATCAGTCTGTTTCTGATTAAATAAAACATGGACATTTCTTTCATTTATCTTTTTACAATTTCCAGCTAAGCTTATTCTATTGGTGTGTAATTTTTATTTTGCTTATGGGTGTATTTTATTTATTTTGAAAGAATGGGCATTCTTTAGAAACAGAGACCTTCTTCCATGTCTTCTGAGCATGGGTGTTCAGTAACTTCTTGACTTTCCTGAGCTTATAAATAAGCTATGTTATAGTATTTGAGTAATCACATTTTGCTTCTTGGTATTATTCAAATCAATTAGTTGAGCTGTCCATATTTATACTATTTTATGAAATCCAAAACTCCTAAATGGTATAAATCATGCTTTATGGAAAGTGGCACTGGAAAAAATTAATGAAAAGTCATTGAAAGATTTTAAAAACTTAAATGACTGCTACCCAAATCTCAATCTCCAGCTACTGAACATTTCAATTTAGTGTTCCATGCACATGCACACTAAGATGCTTCAGTCATGTCTGACTTTTTGTGACCCCATGGACTGTAGCCCACCAGGCTCTTCTGTCCACAGGATTCTCCAGGCAAGAATATTTGTGTGTGTTGCTGTGCCATCCTCCAGGGATCGTCCTGACCAGGGATCAAACCCTTAAGTCTCCTGCATTGGCAAGTGGGTTCTTTACCACTAGCATCACCTGGGAAGCCCTTAAGTGTTATGCAGCTGCTAAGTCACTTCAATCGTGTCTGACTCTGTGCGACCCCATAGACGGCAGCCCACCAGACTCCCCCGTCCCTGGGATTCTCCAGGCAAGAACACCAGAGGGGGTTGCCATTTCCTTCTCCAGTGCATGAAAGTGAAAATGAAAGTGAAGTCGCTCAGTCGTGTCCGACTCTTAGCGACCCCATGGACTGCAGCCCACCAGGCTCCTCCATCCATGGGATTTTCCAGGCAAGAGTACTGGAGTGGGGTGCCATTGCCTTCTCCATTAAGTGTTATAGTACTCTTCAATTCAATTTCTTCAAATATAGCATCATAATCTTTCCATCTTCTCTAAAACATACTCTTGCATTCTCTGTATCAGAGAGTGAAACGCTATATCTAAATTTATTCCCTGAATTTAACTGTCCTCATTTTCCTTCTTATTTAACCAATCACCAAGTTCTATTTATATTGTTTTTTCCTTTGTAATTATTAAATTTACTTCTAACTTTCATCTGTTCAATTACATCTTATGTCTTGCCATGAATACCGGAACTTCCTTCTAACTGGTCTTCTTGTTTATTTATTTATTTTTTAACTGCCTAAAATGCCAAATGAAATGCATTCATAGGCTTGTTGCTGTTGCTCAGTCACTAAGTTGTGTCCTACTCTTTGCAACTCCATGAACTGATACACTCCAGTCTTTCCTGTCCATCACCAACTTCCGGACTTGCTCAAATTCATGTCCATCAGGTCAGTGATGCCATCCAACCATCTCATCCTCTGTCATCCCCTTCTCCTCTTACCTTCAGTCTTTCCCAGCATCAGGGTCTTTTCCAATGAGTCAGTGCTTTGCATCAGGTGGCCAAAGTATTGGAGATTCAGCTTTAGCATCAGTCCTTCCAATGAATGTTTAGGACTGATTTCCTTTAGGATTGACTGCTTTGATCTCCTTACCATCCAAGGGATTCTCAAGAGTCTTCTTCAGGGCCACATTTCAATAACATCAATTCTCTGTGCTCATCCTTCTTTATGGTCCAACTCTCACATCATACATAACTAGAAAAAACACATCTTTGACTATACAGACCTTCCATGATTTATTGTTCACTTTTGAGTTTTTTCTAAACCTAATGTGCTAAACTGTCAGTCATGGGTCTTTCTCTCCTTTCAGGAAATAAAAATAACCTAAATTTCAAAAGACCTGTTCGTATCTTTGGGAATTCCCTTTTCCAACCCTATCAACAACTCTTCTGTATTCACAAAATTCAAGCAATAATAAGTTCAATTTCTAAGCACAGTATAAATACCTCCTTAACTTGTTCCCAGAGCTCTTTAATATGGACCAATGGAGGCTAAATTTATGTTAACTTTTATTATCCATATGTATATCTATATATATATAATGGATATTGTATCCATGATCTCAAATTACCTTCAACTCATTGTGTTCACCAGACAATAACAGTCAATTAATGTTAAATGATAATATGGTCTAGAAGAACAACCATGACCTCAGTGACATTTCAAATGTTCTGTCATGTAATTTCTTTTCCTGAGGTTGTAAGCCTAGCAATATTTCATCTAATGATCGAGTTTTATTTCTGTCTGTGAAATTCCTACACTTTCATGAAGATTTAGCTATGTGTTTTTTGAACTCTAACCTACTTCTTGAATCAATTTTGCTTCTTTTCTGTCCTTGACTACCTGGTATAGTTTGCCAGATTGGTGGCTTCATCCTCCTACCCATCTTTTTCTCTCTCCTAGTTTTTTTTTTTTTTTTTAATCTTATTTTAAAAATTCTATCTGGTATCGGTATGTGAATGTGTGCTGTGTTAAATTTGATACCATTCTATCCTGGAGAATTTCTGTTTCCTTGCTAATGCCTGTCCAATATGTTATTGATCACATAAAATATTCTGAGGACCATTTTGCTGTCTCTGAGTCTATAATTTTTATTGTTAGAACATTCCATGTGTAAGAGATTTCATTTTTCTCATGGTCATGAAATTCATGTCTGTCAGGTTTTATTTATTTGTGTTTTCACTTACAAACCAACCAGACCATTGCTTAGTCAGACTTGATATTTGATCAATCTTGATATTTGAGTAATTGTCAATATTTACTCAAAATACAACAGTTTTATTATTTAATTCCATGTATCACATTCTTTATCTGAAAAACAGGAGTAATATTATCTCTTTACATGCTTTGGGGGGAGCAGCTAATATGATCTTTTTCGTCTTCTGGGAAGCAAGAGAGAAATATATGAAAGGAGGGATATGGAAGGGGAAGGAGTAATTAAAAGTATAAAAGCATATTCCAACAGAGGGGTGTCTTTCTAGTTTTCAGAATAAATTATTAGATAACAATATTGGGTAAATTTCTTAGTGTAATTTTTTATTTCAATAGCACATCCTTTTCTACATGTTTATATATGTAATCTTTGTAAAACATTCACAAAATAAATATTTTTATATATTAAATTCTGGATAAGCTAGTTAAATGACACCTAATTAGAAATGTGCTTTGTTTTTGCTCATTACAGCCTTTTTCTATCCCATCTTAGATAACTACCTTTGACTTTCAGATTAAGCAAACTAACAGCTCATTATTTTCAGCTGAAACTAACACCACATTGGTATTTAATAGACTTTATTTTTCAGAATTATTTTCCCTTTGAAATGACATTCATGCAATGATTTTTTTTTTCAGTTTTAAAGAAGCAATTTCATTCTCTATCTATCACTGACATCTTTGCAGTATGTGATCTTTGTTCTGCAATTAATTTTTGCAATGGAAAAATTATAATATTTAAGAAATTGATCCAATATTGAGCTCAGTAATCCAGTGAAGATTGGTCTCAATAGCATACTCTATCCCTAATTAAAAACAAACAAACAAAAATACACCTCTCAATATGGTGAGTATAGAGGAAACTACCTCAACATAATAAAGTTAACGTACAAAAAACCATGGAACATGAAACAATTGACTGGTTCAAAGTTAGGAAGGGATTATGTCAAGGCTTTATATTGTCACCCTGCTTATTTAACTTCTATGCAGAGTACATCATGCAAAATGCTAGGCTGGGTTACTCACAAGCTGGAATCAAGATTGCCATGAGAAATACCAGCAACCTCAGATATGCTGATGATACCAATTTAATGTCAGAAACTGAAGAGGAACGAAAGAACCTCTTGATGAGGGTGACACTCTCATCAGTGAAAAAATTGGCTGAAAACTCAGCATTCATAAAACTAAGATCACAGCAGCTGGTCCCATCACTTCATGGCAAATAAATGGGGAAAAGCTGGAAATGGTGGAAGATTTTATTTTCTTATGCTCCAAAATCACTGCAGACACTGAGTGCAATCATGAAATTAAAAGATGCTTGTCCTTTGGAAGGAAAGCTATGACAAACCTAGGCAGCATATTAAAACATAGAGACATCTTTTTGCCAACAAAGGTCCATCTAGTCAAAGCTATGTTTTTTCCAGTAGTCATGTATGGATGTGAGAGTAGAACCATAAAGAAGGCTGAGAACTGAAGAACTGATACTTTTGAATTGTGGTTCTGGAGAAGATGTTTGAGCGTTCCTTAGGTGGCAAGGAGATCAAAGTATTCAATCCTAGAGAAAATCAACCCTGAATAATCATTGGAAGGACTGATGTTCTCCAAAACTTTGGCTACCTGATGCAAAGAGCTGGCTCATTGGAAAAGACCCTGATGCTGGGAAAGACTGAGAGCAGAAAGAGAATGGGGTGACAGAGGATGAGATGTTTAGATGGCATCACCAACTCAATGGACATGAGTCTGAGCAAACTGCAGGAGATCATGAAGGACAGGGAAACCTCACATACTGCAGCCCATAAGGTTGCAAAGAGTTTGACATGACTGAGTGACTGAACAACAACAGCAATAATAAGGTATCATAAAGAGGAATTAAGATTTATATAATTGCATAAAACATTTAGGAGTAAATTTCACTAGTGAGATAAATGACCTGTACACTGAAAACTACAAGACGTTTGTGAAAAAAATATATATAGATGTCACATAAATAGAAAGATATTCTGTGTTCATGGATAAGAAGAATCAATATTGTTAAAACATTCATACTGTCAAACTATGTACAGATTAAATGCCATCCTAATGAAAATTCCAATGATGTTTTTCAAAGAAATGGAACAAATAATCCTAAAATTTATATGGTATCACAAAAAGCAAAGCAAAGTAAACTAAAAACCAAACGTTCGAACCAATTTAAAAAAACATTTATGAAAATGTAGTTGATTTGCAATGTTGTGTTAACTTCAGGTGTACATTAGCATATATCCACTCTTTTTAAGACTTTTTTTCCCATATAGGTAATTGTAGAGTATTGAATTGAGTTAGGGTTCAGATTAGCAATCTTGAGAAAGAAGAACACAAGTAGAGGCATTATAATCTCTGATTTCAAACTGTATGACAAAGCTATTATAATTAGAACAGTATGGTATGAGAATAAAAATAGATGCTTGGATAAATGGAACACAGTAGAGAACTGAAAAATAAACCCACACATATAGGGTCAGTTAATTTACAATAAAAGAACCAAGAAGTATAAAGTGGGGAAATACAGTCTCTTTCGTAAATGTTGTTGAGAAAACTAGACATCTATGTGCAAATTGATCTATCTGCACTACAATCTCATAGCATATAAAATAATGACCTCAAAATGAATTCAAATCTCGAATATTAGACTTGAAAGAATAAAAATCCTATAAGAAAACATAGATGGTAAGCCCCTTGACAATCTGGTACCAAAAGAAAATGCCACAAAAGTTAAGTAATTGGGACTAAATAAAACTAGAAGTTTTCTGCACAGCAAAGGAAACACTCACCAAAGTTCTTCTTCTGAATGGGGAACTATATTTGCAAATCATTTATCTAATGAGGGTGGTGGTGGTTTAGTTGCTAAGTTGTGTTTCTTTCTTGTGATTCCATAGCCTGCAGCCTGACAGGCTCCTCTGTCCATGAGATTTCCCAGGCAAGAATACTAGAGTAGTAGCCATTTCATTCTCCAGGGCATCTTCCCACCCCAGGAGTCAAACTCACATATCCTGCATTTCAGGCAGATTCTTTACTGCTGAGCCACTAGGGAAGCCCATCTGATAAAGGGCTAATATCTAAAATATATAAAGAACTCAGACAGCTCAATAGCAAAAATCAAACAATCCAATTAGAAAATGGGCAGAAAATCTGAATAGACATTTTTTTTTCCCAAAGAAGACAGACAGATATCCAACAGGTTTATGAAAATATTTTAATACATATCATATGGAAATGCAAATTAAAGTCAGAGATTAGTTTTGTGTAACTTCTCACTTCACATCTGTTACAATGGCAACTATTAAAAAGAAAAGACAAGAAATAATGCATATTGGTAGGGTTGTAGAGTAAAGGGAACTCTCATGTACTGTTGGTGAGAATGTAAATTGGTGCAGCAGCTATGGAAAATAATTTGGAAGCACCTCAGAATATTAGAGATAGAAGTACCATATTCTCCTGCAATTCTACTTTTGTGCATTTATACAAAGAAAATGAAAACAATAACTTAGAAAGATGTATTTTCATGTTCATTAAAGCATTATTTACAATAGCCAAGGTATAGAAACAATCTAAGTGTCTGTCAATGAATGAAGAAATGAAGAAATTTGACATATATATATATATAAAAAATCTATAATGGAATAATATTCAGCTAAAATAATGTCATTTTGTCATTGCAACAACGTGGATGGACCACAAGGGCATTATGCTAAGTAAAATATGTCAGATAGAGAAAAACAAATATAATCTCTTTAATGTGTGAAATCTGACAGCAAAACAGAACAAAAAGACAAGCTCATAGATATAGAGCATAATTTGGTTGTTGCCAGAGCTCAGAAAAATGGCTGAAGGAAGTAAAAAAGTAAAAACAATAAAAAAATAAAACCTTGGCCTGTCAGATTCCCAAGTGTACTCTCAGAAAATAAAGATTCTTTTTAATTTAAAAAAGAAAATCAGTTGATGAGACCCAGGAAATTAAAAAAAAAAGAGAAAGAAGTAAATATTTGGAAACCATGTGTGCTCATGGAAACACAGTATGCAGAGTAAATGGGGTGTCAAGATAACAAAAGCAATTTAGGAAATCACTCAGAACAACATCATATTTAATATAAGCTAGGAAATCATACTGAAATAAAGATCAAGTGGCAATTATGTTGAGAACAAGTCTAAGCTTTTAATTGGGGAAAAATAGAGTACTTAATTTTTGTTTATCTCTTTCTTTAACCTATAACAAATGAAATATATTTCAATGTAACAGGATAGAAATCTCGGCAATAAGTTCCTTCACCTATGGTCACCTAATCTATGACAAAGAAGCCAAGAATATACAATGGAGGAAAGACAGTTTCTTAAATAAGTGGTGCTGGGGAAACTGGACAACTACACGTAAAAGAATGAAACTAGAATATTGCCTAACACCATACACAAAAATAAACTCAAAATGGATTAAAAGTCTAAATGTTAGCTGGACAAAATAAAATTCTTTGAGGAAAACATGGGCAGAAGTCTCTGACATAAATAACAGAAAGATCTTTTTTGACTCACCTACTAGAGTAATAAAAATAAAAACAAAAATAAACAAATGCAACCTAATCAAAAGCTTTTGTACAGCAGAGGAAACTATTAACAAGATGAAAAGACAACCCTCAGAATGGGAGAAAATATTTGCAGTGAAGCAACTGACAAGAGATTATTCTCCAAAATACACAGACAACTCATGCAACTCAACACCAAAAAGAAAAAAGCAAAACAAAACAAAACAAAACAAAACCCAACCCAATCAAAACATGGATGAAGATCTAAATAGATATTTCTCCAAAGAAGACATACAGATGGTCAAGAGGCACATGAAAAAAATGCTCAATATCCCTAATTATTAGAGAAATGCACGTCAAAACTACAATGAGGAATCGCCTCATAATGTCAGAAGAGTCATCATCAAACAATCTATAAACAATAAGCACTAGAGGAATGTGGAGAAGAGAGAACCCTTTTACACTGTTGGTGGAAATTTAAATTGGTACAGTGACTATGGAAAACAGAATGGAGGTTCCTGAGAAAATTAAAAATAGAGCTACCACGTGACCCAGCAATTCTGCTCCTAGGCATATTCCCCCCAAAAATCATAATTTCAGAATATAAATGTACCCCAGTGTTCCTTGTAGCACTATTTACAATAGCCATGGAAGCAACTTAAATGTCCTCAACAGAGGAATGGATAAAGATATACAATGGACTGTTAACCATAAATTGGGCTTTCTTGGTGGCTCAGATGGTAAAGTGTCTGCCTGCAATGCGGGAGACCCAGGTTTAATCTGTGGGATGGGAAGATCCCCTGGAGAAGAATATGACAACCCACTCCGGTACTCTTGCCTGGAAAATTCCATGGACTGAAGAGCCTGGTAGGCTACAGTTCATGCAGTTTCAAAGTGTTGGACACAACTGAGCAACTTCACTTTCACTTTCAACCATAAAATAGAATAAAATTATATCATTTGCCAAGGTGTGGATGGATCTAATCACCATCATACAGAGTGAAGTAAGTCAGAAAGAGAAAAACTAATATTGGATAATAACACATGTGTTAATCTATGTGTTAGTTTAGAGAAGTAGTACAAATGAACCTATTTGCAAAGCAGAAATAGAGATACAGATGTAGAGAACAAAAGTGTGGACATTAAGGGAAATGTGTGTGTGTGTGCGCGCTCAGTCGTGTCTGACTTTTTGCGACCCCATGGACTGAAGCCCAACAGGCTCCTCTGTCCAGGGGACTCTCTAGGCGAGCATACTGGAGTGGGTTGCCATTCCCTACTCCTGTGGGTCTTCCCGACCCAGGGATCAAAATTGTGTCTCCTGTGCCTCTTGCATTGGCATGCAAATTATTTACCACTGTGCCCCTTGAGAAGCCCAAAGGGGAGTGGGCCTGCATAAACTGGAAGACTGGTACTGACACATAAAATGAATAAAATGACTTTTATTCTCTTACCTGGGGGATGGATATTACCCATCCATGACTTTTTGTTGGGATAAGAATTACTACTTTCTGAGCTGTACCATGCCTTATCTCTATTTTTAGCCCTTGTATTAGAAAATCTCATTATTTAGTTGAGTAATACAGTCATTTTACATAATTTTGAGCTCTATCATGATTTTAAATACAGTATTCAAGTCATATACCAATTTAGACACCAAATCTGAAGTGTGTCACCTGTAAATTAGATAAACATGACATCTTTACTGTTAACAAAAACTATAAAAGTAAATCAGGCATAACAATCTTTATGGTTGGCTCTGAAGTAACCACTAGAAATCACCCAGCCAATTGACCAAAGTGGAAGTTGCTCAGTTGTTTCTGACTCTTTGAAACTGCATGGACTGTAGCCTGCTAGACACTTCTGTCTGTGGAATTCTCCAGGACAGAATACTGGCATAGTAGCCATTCCCTTCTCCAGGGGATCTTACAAACCCAGGGATCAAACCCACGTCTCCTTCATTGTGGGTAGATTCTTTACCACTTGAACAACCAGGGAAGCCCAGTTGATCAAAGCCACACTCATGTTTAGGCAAAATTATTCAATTGATTTATAATTCAATAAATTGCTGTTGCATCTCATTTTTCCTTTGCTGCTTCAAGCATCTCTTCAAGAAATATTATAAAATGCCTTACTGATTCCTGTGTCTACCACTTAATTTTTAAAATATTTATGTATTTATTATATTTCCCAAGGAAACAAATGGGCTTAACACGACAGTTGAAGAGCTAACCAGTTGGAAAAGACCTTGATGCTGGGAAAGATTAAGGGCAGGAGGAGAAGGGGCCAACAGAGGATGAGATGGTTAGATGGCACCATTGACACAAACGACATGAGTTTGAGCAAACTCTAGCAGACAGTGAAGGAGAGGGAAGCCTAGTGTGCTGCAGTTCATGGGGTAACCAAAAGTCAGACACAGGGACTAAACAACAACAATGTGATAGTACCTGCTCAAGTGAACCTAAGGTTATGTTAAATACGCTTGTATAGAATTTTGCCCAGAATCAGCATTAAGTGAGCCAGTCCACAGTTTGTTTACTCCATTTTGGGTATCCATTGTAAAAATCAGTATTTATCAGTTTTCCATATGTTATCTGCATATTCACCATGTGCATGCTAAGTCGCTTCAGTCATCTCCAACTCTTTGTTACCCTATGGACTGTAGCCCACCAGGGTCCTCTGTCCATGGGATTTTCCAGGCAAAGATACTGGAATGGGTTGTCATGCCCTTTTCCAGAGGGTCTTCCCTGCCCAGGGATCAAACCTGGATCTCCTGAATCTCCTGCATTGGCAGGCCGGTTCTTTATCTTTACCACTAGCACCACCCAGGAAGCCCCCACATTCACAATAATGACTCAATAATCACCAAGGGACATTTAGAGCTCTTGCTAACTACTTCCTTGGCTCAGAGGTTAAAGCATCTGCCTGCAATGTGGGAGACCTGGGTTCAATCCCTGGGTTGGGGAGATCCCCTGGAGAAGGAAATGGCAACCCACTCCAGTATTCTTGCCTGGAGAATCCCATGGACGGAGGAGCCTGGTGGGATACAGTCCACTGGGTTGCAAAGAGTTGGACATGACTGAGCCACTTCACTTCACTTCTTCACTATCAAATTAGTATATTGGGGAATTTGATTTAAACAGTTTGCTTAAACTAGCTCATATGTAAATGGAATAAGAAAATCATTACAGCTACATCATTGGTCCCCAAATGAAGAACTGTCTTTTTCCTCATCTTTTGTGCTGAAAATAAAAAAGAAGCAATGTATAACTTAGCAATTTTGCCAACCTAGGTAATTTTGGGGTTTTACCATTCATTCTATTATTAATTTTATGTTACAATCCTTTGTTATATTTATCTTTGATTATCCTTCTGTTTATGTATCCTTTTGAAATATAAACACATTAGTATGCTAAAGCTTCTTGCAGATTATGCATCACATTAGGTCTATTTGAAGAATTAATTCAAATTTCATTTATACAAATTCATTGTTTGTTCTTGGAAAAGTTAGTGATTCTCTCAGGGTCTTAGTTTTACATTCTGTGAAATGAGAGTAGTAAAAACATGTACCTCAACTTTTGATTTAAAGTGGCACAGAGGGATTCCTTTCAGAGACAGGCAGAGACCATTAGGAACCCTCTTTCCCCCTGTATTGTGAATAAAACATCATTTTCCTTTTTTTTTTTTTTAACATACACATCCAAACATGAAATCAAAAATGGCAAGTCTTCAAATGCCAAAAATTAGGATTTCAAAACTATACTAGTGAGAGTTTCTTGAAGCTTTTAAAAATCACAATGATATTGAAAAGGAGCTTATAACTTAGAGAATTTGCTTTTGCACCAGTGAGGGAAGTAAGCCAAGGGAATAGAATAAAAACATAATAATCTTGGCCTTATTCCTTATTAAACGTGGAAAAGTGACCAAGGAGAGTACTTAATGAGCTTAAATATAATAGCTTTGTCATATGTACTAGAGAGCATATTTTTCCTGTATTCCATTTTGAAATTGACCCTTATCTTGCACAATAAATATGTCAACTCAAGATGTATTAAAGACCTAACTACAAGACCTGATAGCATAAAAATCTTAGAGGAAACATGGGGGAAAAATCTCCTTGATATGAGTCTTGGCACTTTTTGTATATGATCCCAAAAGCAAGGCAACAAAAGCAGAACTAAACAAATGGGACATATCAAACTAAAAAACAAAACAAAACAAATCTTCTGCAAAGCAACAGAAAAATATCAGCAAAATAAAAAGTCAATCTACAGAAAGAGAGACTATACTTCTGAATCATATATCCAAAATATATAAAGAAGCCACATAACTCAGCATCAAAAAACTAGATAACCTGATTTTTAAAAGTGGGCAAATTATAAAGCTATAATAATCAATATAGTGCAGTACTGATGAAAGAATATACAAATAGGTCAGTGTGACAGAAAATAGAACCCAGAAATAGGCCCCATGCGAATATAATCAACTGATCTTTGACAAAGGAGAAAATACAACAGAACAAGCAGTTTTTTTCAACAAATTGGTACTGGAGCAGCTGGGCATCTATGAGCACAAAAAATGAATCTAGACACAGATCTTACACCCTGCAGAAAATTAACACAAAATAAATCCCCACCTTGGTGTAAAAGGCAAAACTATGAAATTCCTAGAAGATAACACAGGAGAACACCCAGGTGAACTTGGGCATAGTGACAACTTTTAAGATTCAACATCAAAGGAACAATTCACGAGAGAAACAATTAATAGCCTGGACTTCATTAAATGAGAGGACCAACAACTAACATGAAGAAAATATTTGCAAAAGAAACAACCTTTAAAGGACTTTTTCCTAAATATATAAACAGAACATACAATTCAATAATAAGAAACAAACAATCTATTTTAAAAATGGGCCAAATATGTTAAAATACTTCATCAAAGAAGGCATACAGAAAGCAAATTGCCATGTGATAAATGCTCAAATCATATGCAATCAGGGAAATGCATATTAAAACATCAGTGAGGTACAACTATACATCTATTAGAATGGCCAAAATCTGGAACACTAACAACACCAAATGCTGGCAAGGATGTGGGACAACAGGAAATCTCATTCATTTATAGTGGGACTGAAAATTGTTCAAAAAGTTTGGAAGATAGTTCGGCAGTTTTGAGCAAAATTAGGCACATTTTTACCATGTTGATGAGTAATCACACTCCTTGGTGTTTATATAAAGGAGTTGAAAATTAATATCCACATAAAACACACACGCACATATTTAGAGCAAATGTATTTATAGTGGCTCAAATTTGAAGCCACAAAAATGTTTTTCAATAGATGAATAAAGTATGGTGAATCAAAACCATAAAATATTGCTGAGCACTAGAAAAAAATGAGTGAGTGTCATAACCCAGAGGACTCGCCGGCACCAGTAGGCCGGCACCAGTCCCAGCCCCTCTGGGTCCCTGCCTCATCCAATTGTTGGCTGACACCAACTCTAGGACCTCTAGGACCTTGCAGCCAGAGGTCCTGGGACCTGGCTCTTGGCATTTCACTGGGCTGTCAATAGCCCCAGGATGCAGCCTCACCCATTAGGAGGTTGGCAACAGGGGCCCTGAGACCCTCTGGGCCCCAGCCTCACACACTAGCAAGCTGAAACCAGCCCTGTGTCCAGTCTCCTGTTCAGTGTTCTTTTTGTGTCTGATGGCTACACACAGACAACTTTTATTCACTATGCAGACAAGTTATGATTTATCATAAGGCTACCCTACCTGAGCATACACTAAGAGTTACTGAAACAAAATGAAGTTCCTTTTACCAATGAAAAAGAAGTACATTTCTTTTGGGTAGAAAGCTAACAGTTTCTGTTATATGGAATTTCATGTTTTTAAATCAGTAATAGGCAAAATATACCAGACAGACTGAAAAGAGGGATTATTTCAGATTTTTTATTTAAGTCCATCTATAGAGCTTTAATTGGTTTCTAATATCTTTAAATTTCTATAAACATCTTTAAAGGCACTTGCTTCTGATTAGTAATATAACAATCGGATTTTTCCTTAATAATTATGCTGTTAACATAAAATTGCCATTTCCAAATCACTGCATAGAAATTTTAGAAAAAATAATACCACGGAAAAGTGATGAATTCCCTAGAATGGCCTACTTTGTAGAAATCACAGTAAATAAAGTATATGTATGCATTAATGAGACAATGTTCCACAAAGTAGATTCATCTATATAATAATTTTTCCATCAAAACTAGCATGTACAATTTACAGGCTTTTATGGTGATCATATTATGCAAATCCCTATTTGGATTTTCATTTAAAAATTGTCTTTAAATATTACGTCATCTTTATTTACCCTGAATTTTCTTTTTATTTTTTGGTAAGAGAAAAGGACTTGAAATAGTTCTTGTGACTGAGATTTAATTAATTCACCCGGTTCAAAACAATATCCATACTGGTAGTTATTTTTGGCTAATCTTTTTACCAAGATATAGGGGTTAAAAATTAGTTTTTTTTTAAGTGACTTTTGTCTTGGTTTTCTAAACTACTCCAAATTCAGTTTTACAAACATTGCTCCAGTAAACCTTTGAATGACATCATTACTGAAACATATACAGATTTATAGATTTTACAGTGCAAATGTTTATTCAAATTTTTTTGTCCTCACTGTTATTTGTTAGTCTATCTAGTTTCTTACACGTAACCATATGTACATATTTTCAACATCTTGAGATATTCTGCATCGATGTTTCAGTAATTTCAAGTCAATAATCCTCAAGTATCTACTGATCTTTTACACTAGTATAGCTGGCTTGACAATTGGAATCAATCTAGTATTGTCTTTCTGATGAGCCCAGTAACTCTAGGATGTGAAATATGTGATAGACAATTTCTCTGAATATCCTTGCTGGCTTCATAAAATAGGAATTTTGGAATGTGCTGAGCTTGTGAAACAGGTAACCAAAATAGGAAATGGATAAGACTTCTAACTTGCATTGTCCATTATATGAAATGAGTGAAAGTAGCTTCCATTTCCTGAATAAGGAGTGATTTCTTTCTTTCTGTGGATTGGATGGTAATCGATCTCGGTGGAGGGGGAAAAGTGCTAATAGTAATCCTTTTGCCTATGGGTGTGAGACACTGCAACTGTGGAATATGGGAAAGACAGAAGTTGCTGTTCTCACATTATTGAAAGTCTGTCTTCACATAATTAAGCCCTGTATTCCCTTAGTTTTAGAAGGTAACTTGTATATTGATGTGTGCTCTATATTGTATAAACCAAAATGGAAAAAGCAATTAAATCAAGAAATGGGACAGGGTGACGGTTATATGGAATTCCTGTTTTTTACTTGCTTTTGTCCAATATAAGAAATTTCAAAGAACACACACATACCTGCAGACCCGCATAAACATGTGCGTGTGCACGTGTGCTCACTCACTCCGTTGTGACAAACTCTTTGTGACCTCATGGAGTGTAGCCCACCAGGCTCCTCTGTCCATGAAATTTTCCAGGCAAGAATACTGGGGCGGGTTGCCATTTTCTATTTCAGGGGAACTTCCTGACCAAGAGATTGAATCCACATCTCTTGCCTCTCTAGTATTAGTTGGCGGATTCTCTACCACTATGCCACCTGCCATCTGGGAAGACACACATATGCATATCTGTTCTCTAATTTGGTGTTCTCCACATGGTTACTCGGTTTAAATTCATTTTCTTTCTGTCTATATGTCATACCATTCTTTTTGCTCCTTTAATAGCTTATCCTGTTATTAATCTTATCCTGTGAGCCCTTTGTCTCTTTGTACTTCTACTCTCACTATTCATAATTAAAAGCTTATTTGCATCTTACTGTATACAGTTTGTTTCTGTTTGTATAAACGTTATGCTTCTCTTCTGTATTATACTATAAACTTACTGTGCATAAGGAACATATTTTCAATTTCTTAGATTTTCCACATTGCTTGGTATAGAGTGGGAATTTAAGAATAATTGAGAGTGGAAGGAAGTTAAGGTATGTCCTTCAGTGCTGACCACATTGAAAATGTGTGTGTTCAGTTGCTTCAGTCATGTCTGACTCTTTTTTGACCCTCTGGACTATGGCCTGCCAGGCTCCTCTGTGCAAAGGATTTTCCAGGCAAGAATTACTGGAGTGAGTTGCCAATCCCTTCTCCATGAAAATGTAAAAGTGATTATATTTTGATTGATCTATTGTTATTATAGATTATCATTATTCTCTAGGTTAATCAAACATGCCTATTAACAATATATCTACAGTTGCTTACACAGTGAAAGTGAAGGCACAATTTAAGAGTTTGGGTATAAAGTTGGTTTAAAGCTGTAAGTCCTATATATACCTAATATTTCCCTTATGAGTCTTTATATCATTCCAAAAGTACAACAAAAAAATATTTTTATTATATCTTACTAAGCAAAAAGTTATTTGTTCCTCTGTCTCTCTTCACATACTTATATATACACACATATATCTTGGCATATCAACCATTTTGCATTTAAGATAACTACTACATTCCTAGAGAGAATGAAATTAAAATTATTATTGGCCACTTTAAAACATTTAAAATGTTTGTGCTTATAGTGTTTACTTAATTCTATGTTCATATTAAACCTCAAACCCTGAATAAAGGTAAAATAGATGTTTCATTTGTGTACCTTAAATAAGATAGTATGGTTGTAGCTTATCTGTTCGTTTATAGATTGCATGTTCAATATCCATTAACCCAGTGCTTATTATTCTAGACAATGGAAACAGTAGCACTGATCAAGGCAGCAAGGTTCCCTCCTCCCCTAAAGTTTCACTGTAACAAAGAGACAATGCAAGCACATATCAAATAGTGTTAATGCTAAGAGTAAATAAAATCTTTTGGGTAATGTTTAGAATGAGGACTGCACTGAGTCTGTATAAAGATCCTAAAGCAGAAAACAGCCTTGACTCTTGTCTGAGGAGGAAGGAAGCTATAGGTTGGCACTTGGGGAGTGAAGCAGAGAATGGTTCTTGATGTGATCAAAGAGGAAGCAGATCATCTCAGGCCTTATAAGCCAAAACAGAATTTGAATGTTATTTAAAATTCCAACAGAAGCCTTTGGGGTTTGCAATAGGGAAATGGAATGGTCAGATTTATATTTTAGCAAAGATTACCCAGGCAATCTGCTATATGGAAAGTATATTGCAAGGGGTGAAAAAGTGGAATCTGGGCAATTAGGAATCTCCTGAAGAATTTTAGTCAAGAGATGATCTGGAATAATACAGTAAATTGGAAGTGGAAATGGAGGGAAATAGATAGATACAGAAAATATTTTAGGTATTATTTCTAAAGTGAGTAGGAGGGTTAAATGTGATAATTATAGTGGGGATAAACATGCAGTATGCGTCATGTTTTTGCTAATTATTCTTATCATCGTTGTAGGCATAAACAGAAGAATGATTATAACTTATCATATAAAGCCACAGACAGATGGACTAGATATTAAAGAAATTATTTAAAACTTCTGGGTTTCAGTGTCCTCATCTATGAAATGGGAAATAATAATATTACATAATACAAAGAGATGATGGCAGGATTACTATATGCAAAGTGTTAACAATAGTGGCCAGTACTGGTAAAAATAATATCTATTTTTGAATGTCCACTTTACAGCATCAATATAATTTAATGGGAAAATGGATGGATTTGGAACTGAAAAGACCTGTACTTGAACTCTTGCTTCACAATGCACCATTTCTTCTTGGCTTGAATATGCTGCTAAATTTCTCTGAGTCTCCTTCCTTACTTTTAAACTAGAGATGTTAAATCTCTTATTATAAAAGTAATGTAAGAAATAAATATTTGTAAATAATTCAACACTCTGATTGGCACTATTAAAAAATCTGAATATTAGTTCCTATGGAAACTTGACTGTTTCCAATTCTTTCTTTCGTCCCTTCTAAAAAATACACTACTTTTGATCTGAGCTGTGTGAATTTCTTGGCCAGGATTATGTTATTAAGATGACTCAAGGACAATCTTCACATGTTTACATTTTAGTTTGCCCTCTTGTGTTCCTGTGGTGTACTGTGAGAGGAATATGACCCAGTTAGCTACTGGTCCAAGGAAAATAAAGAAACAAATGGAGCAGATGTGAATCAGTCTGAAACCTGGAGTCAAATTCTTTGAAGCCACCGTCTACCCAAAGACTTGAAAGCGAGAAAATAGAAGCATTTAGTATTGTAAGACACTGGGATTTTTGAAGATATTTGTTATGCAGTTTTATTGCAACAGAAGTAGATTAGTACATTTTTTTTCTTTCTGTCTTTCAAATTATGCCAATTCCCAATACTTTACATGGCATTTGAAACATAATTGTTCTGTGTGACTTAAAGAATTCTCTAGTTCTCTAGCACTTTGAACTGTAGTTAATATGAACCACCAGTAATCATAATTTGTTAACAATAACCATGTGGCTATAGTTGCGGCAGATTCTCTTGGAGGACAAACACATGAAGTTTGAACAACTGAGGATCTCTCACTGGAAACATTCCTGGAGTCCTTCATGGGGTCCTGTTTCCCAGGCATGCTCTAGAACGCTATGGCAGATGGACTGGAATTAGTAGGAAAAGGTTCACAGACAACATTGCTCCTGAGTTGGACATCAGAGAAAGGTATATTTCAGTGATGCCATGTGAATTCTGTATCACTTTAGTCCTAGATAGTGACTATGAAAAACAAAGATATTGTTATTCTCTCCCTATTGTGTTGTTCAGTTGCTAAGTCATGTCAGAATCTTTGCGACTCCATGGACTGCAGCATACTTGTCTCTTCTGTCCTCCACTATCTCCCAGAGTATTCTCAAATTCATATTCATTGAGTTGGTGATGCTATCCAATCATCTCATCCTCTGTCATCACCTTCTGCTCTTGCCCTCAGTCTTTCCCAGTATCAGGGTTTTCTCCAGTGAGTCTGCTTTTTGCATCAGGTAGCCAAAGTATTGGAGTTTCAGCTTCAGCATCAGTCCTTCCAATGAGTATTCAGGATTGATTTCCTTTAGGATGGACTGGTTGGATCTCCTTGCTGTCCAAAGGGCTCTCAAGAGTCTTCTCCAACACCACAGTTTAAAAGCATCAATTCTTTGGAGCTCAGCTTTATTTATGGTCCAACTCTCACATCCATACATGACTACTGGAAAAACCATAGCTCTGACTATATGGACCTTTATCGGTAAAGTAATGTCTCTGCCTTTTAATATGCTGTCTAGGTTTGTCATAGCGTTTTTTCCAAGAGCAAGAGTCTTTTAATTTCATGGCTACAGTCACCATCTGCAGTGATTTTGGAGCCCAAGAAAACAAAGTTTGTCACTGTTTCCATTGTTTCCTGCCTATTTGACATGAAGTGATCGCACTGGATGGCATGATCTTAAGTTTCCTGAATGTTGAGTTTAAAGTCAGCTTTTTCACTCTCTTCTTTCACTCCCTAATATTTGCTTTTTCTGAGGCTAAAGAAAAGGCAGTCCTCTATCTCAGCCCCATCACTGGAGCCTCCTGACTGCACACATATATTCCTGTCTAATGGTACCTGCTTCCTTTAGAGGCTATGAGCAACACAACTTTCAGGGTTTGACCAAATTTATCTTCTGGGTACAGTCTTTTTGTCTTTAATGGTCAAAGTGTCACTTTCTATTGAAAGTTAAAAGGAGAAGAGAAAGGGGAAGTATATTGATTTACTGTTTTATTAGATTTCTTATTGGAAACAGAGAAGAGCTGTGGCCTTACCTGTAAAATCACCAATCTTTCATTCTGAAGGTTTCAGATTTGAGTTGGTGAGTCATTTTTCCTAACTCTATCAGTTTCCATAATTGCACATACAGAACCTCTAGGGGGAGATGGGAGGCAATTATGAATAGATGAAACCAAGATATTGTCTTTCCCAACTTTTTAACTCCATTTCAACAGTGAAGAAAAGAAAGAAAGAATAAAGAGGAATGAAGAGAGGGAGGAGAAAGATGGAGAGACAAAAATGGAAACATCTACCCATCCAGCAATTAATATAAACCAAGCATTTATTTAGATACTTCATGATGGCTGAAGAATATATAACTATCTACTCACTTGGTTGATTGTAATTTTGTCCCTGAAAGCTATATATTAAAGATCCATTTTAGAGACAAGGATTTTAAATGACTGATTTTTAAAAAGTATTTTAAAATAACAATGAAATAAATAAATAATATAATGATTTAAAAATAATAATCATAATCATCTCATTTAAACTGTATAATGCCCATGTGAAGATATTTCATTATTATCCAGTTTTAGAGGAAAAAGTCTTATGAATGTTTAATAACATGCAAAAAGTTATACAACTTATAAATGGCAGAGCCCAGCTCATACTTGGTGTTGCCTAACTACAAAGCCCCTGCTTTTCTACTTCTAATTAATAAATATACATATATATTTAATGAGATTATAAAGGAAAAATTCACTTGTTTTCCAAATACATTTTGAAAGAAAAGTGCAGTGGGTGACTATGACAGACTTTCCACAGTGGACTTTCTGTGCTGGTTCATACATCTTGCCTAATTTAAAAAATTTCGAAGCTAATTTTTTTTAGCTGTTGCAAAGTAAAATCTCTCTTTCCCACCCCTCAGCTAACCACTAATTGCATGTCTCCTATTTAGCAGATATGAGCTTATGTCAACTAAACCAATCTCACCCCTCTGCTAAAGAAATAAGTTTTCAGTGGCAATTAGGAATAATTGTTGTGATTTTTCCACCTACATAACTCTGACTTCCAACAGAGCAACACATCCCATTAGCCTTTGAAGACAAGAATGTTGAAAAAAAAATGTATCTTTTGAGAACAAAACACTGTTGAATTTAAAATCCAATAATCTTTATTAAATTCCTCTCTGACCAAAGTAAAATAGATGACATGTAAAAACACCGGAAAAAAGAGTGGAACACAAGGTTGTTTTCTTCAGATGACCGTCAAACATTAGAGGAATAAAGTGAGGAGGTCAAGGTAGCAACTATAAGTTCTGAACTGAGAAGTGAGCCCAAAGGATGATTCAGGTTTCACCCAATTAAAAATTCTAAGATTCCTTTACTCCCCTGAGTTATCAGTTCATGAAAATTCTCTTGGAAGTTATGAAATATATAGATGAGTGTGTCTGTGCTTGCTGGGGGCTCTGTGTGTATTTGTGGTGGAGGGAATGTGAAAATCTTAAAATATTTAGTGTCTTACAACTGTCTGTCTAAAGACACAAAGCAGGGTTTGGGGGAGATGACTCAAAATACTGAGGAGTAGGCAACCTGGTTTTTTGGGTGGCTTTCACCTAATTTATTATCTATGCTATCTAGTTGCAGAGAACTTCACTAGTTAACTTGGGATTTATGTAAATTTGTTTATGTCTAATTAGAGAAGGAAATGGCAACGCACTGCAGTATTCTTTCCTGGAGAATCCCATGGATGGAGGAGCCTGGTGGGCTACAGTCCACGGGGTTGCAATGAGTCAGACACGACTGAGAGACTTCACTTCACTTCACTTCAATTGTAGTAGAGTTATAATGTAGTAGAGGATTAAAAAACTGTCATTCAAAAGCTCAGGTTTGCAAGAACTTATCCAGAAAATATGAAAAAATAAATCTAGAAACAAGAAGAAACATTTCATTTACTCTATCAAAATATTATACTGATGCTATTTCAGTGGTCATCTACCAATGAAGAATTGCACAATCTGCTTGCTAAGCTTTCATTTCAGCCTACTTTTAGTTATATATAAATACACACACACACACACACACACACACACACACATATATATCAGTATTTAATCATTGTTGTTGTTCAGTCACTCAGTCATGTTTTACTCTTTGCAACTCCATGGACTGCAGCATGCCAGGCTTTCCTGTCCTTCACCATCTCCTGGAGCTTGCTCAGACTTATGTCCATTTAGTTGGTGATGCCATCCAATCATCTCATCCTTTGTCATCACCTTCTCCTCTTGCCCTCAATCTTTTCCAGCATCAAGGTTTTTTCCAGTGAGTCATCTCTTTGCATCAGGTGGCCAAAGCATTGGAACTTTAGCTTCAGCATTAGGCAAAATGAATAGTTACCACAATGGTTAGCAGGAGGTCTTGTCCTAAAGTTGATCACCAACTCTGTGATCAAATGACAATCAGACTTGTCATATGGTCCAGCAATCTCACTCCTGGGCATGTAGCTGGAAAAAACTATAATTCAAAGATATACATCCACCCCTATATTTATAGTAACACTGCTCACAGTACCCAAGTTCTGAAAATAACATAATGTCTACTGACAGGTGTATGGATAAAGAAGATGTGGTTCATATATACAGTAGAATACTACTCAACCATAAAAACAGTGAAACAATGTCATTTGCACAACATGAATGAACCTTAAGATACTCATACAAAGTGAAAAAAATCAGAAAGAGAAACACAAATTCAATATGATATCACATATAAGGAATCTAAATATGACACAAAAGAACTTTTACAAGACAGAAACAGACTTACAGACACAGAGAACAGGCTTGTGGTTGCCAAGAGGAAAGTAGGGTGGGGGAGGAATGGACTGGGAATTTGAGGTTAACAAATGCAAATTGTTACATATATATATATGTACATATAAAACATATATGCACATATAAAACAATCACTTTGCTGTACTGCAAATTTAACACAACATCGTAAGTCAACTATATTTCATTTTAAAAAAAAGAAATGCCCCCTTCTCTTCCCATCCCATTGTAATATAACTTAATGACATAATATGAAATTTTGAAATATCAGCATAATTCCCTTATTGTGGTAAAAGTTACTCCACATTGAATTCCTTCAAACTCTCTTGGAAGACTTCCAGTCCAGTGTACAAGGATTTGGTTTCTTGTGACATCACTTTGCTATCTGTTTACTTCAATCATAACTTTTTAAAAATTTAATTCCATCAGCTAATGAATTGTTTATTTTTTAATATAAATTTATTTATTTTAATTGCAGGTTAATTACTTTACAATATTGTATTGGTTTGCCATACATCAACATGAATCTGCCATAGGTATACACGTATTCCCCATCCTGAACCCCCCTCCCTCCTCCCTCCCTGTACCATCCCTCCAGGTTGTCCCAGTGCACCAGCCCCAAGCATCCAGTATCATGCATCGAACCTGGACTGGTGATTCATTTCATATATGGTATTATACATGTTTCAATCATAACTTAAAGTACAATATCACTTTCTCTTCCCATCACTAATCTTATCAGTTATCTTCATATAAAGCATCCGATTGCCCTATGCTAACCGTGTGGACATTTTAATTGGGACTCCATGGACCTGCTTGAAACTCTTCTGTATATCCAGGTACTAAACATGACAACAGGTGTCTTTAAGAGCAGCTTCCTACAGCCAGAAGGGGAAATCTGTTCATGTGAGATCTGGAAGGTCTTATCATTTTCATTTTGGCTTGGACTGTTCTATTGGATTATTCTCCAACAGTGAAATCTATTGAATAATATTGTTTGCCACCTGAAGTTTGGGACTGCTGGACTTAGGGAAAGAGAGAGACTATAGGAAACATAATCAAAATGAATTTTCATTGAGGTGTGCTTCATTTCCCATTTTAATTACCTCAAAAACAAGTTCTTACCAGTGGGTCCCCAAGTGCCTCCTTAGAGAACGTAGCAATGCAGAAAGTAAGCAAAGATATTGTGTGCAGGTGAAGAATCAACTTCCCAAAGCCGTCTCTCTTATCCTGATTAAGAGAAAATGTTGGAACCGAGCAGGAAAACACACCCTTTCATGACTAGATCTGGCTTCAGTGATCAAAGGCTCCTCTTGGGGGAAATCCTAATAATTTTTTAAGCCAATGGCTATTGGCTGGTAAAACTATAGCATAGTGATTTTTCAAGAAAAGCAACTTGATTGGGGTAAACAGCTTATGCCAGGATAAAAGAAGAAAACAAGTGGTATGGTCAAGAAGCATACCAGTATACAACATGCAATAATAAAAAATAAACCTGGAGGATGACTTCAGAGCCTGGGGACCAGCCTGATTACTTTTGTTATCATTATGGGGATCATAATTAGATGGACTAGTGTCTACGTAAAATATGTCTACGTAAAATATCTGATATTTAATATACTTGACATATAAAATTAATATACTAGTTGTCAAACCTCCCTCATGGGGTAGTTGTTAGCCTCAGAATTTTGTTTTCAAAAGTAGTAGATTGTACTAAAATCTTGGTTATTAATGCTCTTACTAGACAGGCCTTAAGCATAGGTTTAGCACCTCTGTGGGAAAATATTTTAAACAAGCTCTGCCGGTTATTCTCCACTTGTCTCACTGCTATAGTCCAGCTCACCCTCCTGCATTCCCTGGGAGGCTTGCATTTCATCATCCTCAGCCTCTGGTTTGAAGTAGCCTAGATCAATGGAATGCACCAACAGTAGACTGTGAGCCAGGATGAAGAGAGTTTGGAGTACTTATTTCCTCCACTCACTTTCTGCATTAGTTCTGTGGTTCTGCCAGTAGCTGGCTTTGATGCCCTTCTTCTCTGGCAGCAAGCCTATAAGTGATGTGGTTTCCCACACTTCTGTCAATATCCCTTTCATTAAGTTCTCTTGTTTCAATCTTTTTGAGTGTGAATTTTGTTCTTGTTGCAACTATGACTTCTTTTTTGCTGTTGTTGTTCCAATTGGGAACAAAAAGACCTGGTGATTACATGACTATCCCAGGGATGTTGAGACAGAGGAATCTATCAACATCTGCACAGCACTGTGTGCGTAAACACTCATAGCTTCCCCCTTACAGTCCCATTTCCAACCTCACATGAAGTCTTCAGCATTGATATATTGTCTTTGGGTTAATTTTCAAGGCCTCTGTAAAAAATGTAGCAAATATGCTTTTGATTTGACTTAATTTTGGCTCAGACAGTAAAGTATCAGCCTGCAATGAGGGAGACCTGGGTTTGATCCCTGGGTCAGGAAGATCCCCTGAAGCAGGGAATGGCTACCCACTCCAGTATTCTTGCCTGGAGAATCCCATGGACAGAGGAGCCTGGCAAACTACAGTCCATGGGGGTCACACAGAGTCAGACACAACTGAAAGACTAACACACAATTTGTCAAAGGAGCTTCTGTAAATCATTAGGAGAAGGAATTATTCATTCATTCATGTGTCCATCCATTGGATTGCTCATGAATTCACTTAAGGAGCTTTCAGTATATGCCTTTCTGCCAGTCTCCTGACTGGTAGGGGAAAAAAGGTACATTCCATTGGTGCAGTAAAGAGAACTAAATCAAAGCTTTTATTACCACTAGGCCTAAATGTGCAAGAAGAGGAAACATTATAACCTGAGCCTTGGCATCACTGGTGCTATGGGATCAGTCTGTCAAGAAGAAGCTGTAGTTATAGAAGAATGTAACCACTGTCCAAATAATATATCCAGGGACAGAGGGAGTGAGAGAAACTGTTTCTATCTTTCCCTCTTTCCTCTCTTATATTTCTAGAGAGTGCCTACTTTGGATTAAACTCAATATTAAGCCATAAGGCAAGGTAGTCTGGGTGAATTAGTTTACAGGCATCAGGTTCTCAATGGACAAAACTGGGGAAAGGAAGAGTAGCTCTGGGTGTGTGACAAATGGCAAATAACTTACACAACTTCCAAATGAGGAATATGTAAGTCCTGATATAGAAGATAATGATTCTTGCTCATAAGCTCAACATACAAGAGCATGTATTCTGGAGGTAAAACCAGTAGTGGTATTTAATGGTGCTGACTCCACTAGTCAGAATTATCTCCTTGGGAAAGTGTAATTCTTTTCTGTATCAATAAATGCATGTTTAGACTTAATTGAAAGAGACATTCATAGCAAAATGCTTTCTCCCATGCTTAGTTTGGATAGGTAAGAATTTAGGTTTGGACTCAATATGCCTTTTAGTTATATCAGAAGAGTTCATATCTATCTGTTGTCAGTGGAAATAGGCTGTTGTTACTTCCTTGAAATGATCTTGCATGCACAATACAGAAACTGGATGCCCCTCGGTGAACACTCCATGTTTGGTCAGGTTAACCAAGAGTTGGATTTCTAGAGGACACTTTTCACAAATTTTTTTTCATTGTCTTTCTTTCATTGATTCCTACTTTGATTACATTACAATCATCAAACATAACTGATATGTTTTTTGCTGTTGTTTTGATTGGAGTATAGTGGCCCTACACTGCTGTGTCAGTTCTGCTGTATAGCAAAGTGAATCAGCCATACGTACACATATATCTCCTCTTTTTTAGATTTCTTTCCCATTTAGGCCACCACAGAGCACAGAGTAGAGTTTCCTGTGCTATACAGTAGGTTCTCATCAGTTATCTATTTTATACATGGTAGTGTGAAAGTGAAAGTGTTAGTCACTCAGTTGTGTCCAACTCTGTGAGACCATGGACTATAGCCCCCCAGGCTCCTCTGTCCAAGGAATTCTCCTGGCAAGAATACCAGAGTGGGTTGCCATTCTCTCCTCTAAGGGATCTTCCTGACCCAGGGATGGAACCCAGGTCTCCTGCATTGAAAGCAGACTCTTTATCATCTGAGCCACCAGGGAAGCTTATATATACATAATAGTGTATATATGTCAATTTAAATCTCCCAATTCATCCCACTATCCCTTCCCCCTTATTAGCCATGCTTGTTCTCTAAGTCTTTGTTTCTATTTTTGTTTTGTAAATATGACCATCTATACCAATATTTTTTCAGATTCTACATACATACATTAATATTAATATATGACATTTGTTTTTCTCTTTCTGATTTACTTTTCTCTGTATAACAGTCTGATATATTTTTAAATATTTTAAATTTGTTATAGTTTTATGAACTAGTGTAAGTATATTATAATGTTCCATGTGTGCCTATAAAGACTATGTATTGTGCTATTACTGAGTGAAATATTATAATTGTCAATTAAGGGTTGTTTGATGGTGTTCAGTTCTTTTATATCCATGCCTTTCCAAAGACTGCTTACCACAGAGTAAGAACAGAGTGTTAAAGTCTATAATTATGGAACTGTCTTTGCCATTTCAGTTCTTCCAATTTTCCTTTACTTTTTTTTTTTTAAGCTCTGTTTGATAGGTACCCTGTTTTCTTCCTTCTTTCACAATGTCCAATTTTTCTTTTGCTATCGGTTCTGTTCTGTCTGAAGAACTTCTTTAAGCAATTTGTATACAACAGGCTTTCTGTCAATAGATTATCTTAGTTTTCTTCATATGAGAATGCTTTGCTTTACCTTTATTCCTGAAGACTGCTTTTACTGAGTAAAGAAATTTGTTTTGAAATTACTTCAACACATTAAAAACATTGTGCCACTTTCTTCTCTGTTCCATGGTTTCTTATTAGAAATTCATTCATTAAAATGGCTGTTCCCTTATAGTTAATGTTCCACTATTCTTTAGCTGTTTTCAAGTTCTTTTTCTTTGTTTTTAGATTTAAGTAGTTTGCTTTCAATTTGTCTGGTTATAGGTTCCTTTGCATTTCTGCATTCCAGGATCATGAAGCTTCTTGAATATGTCAGCATGTGTCTTTTCATCATGTTTAAGAAGCCTTTGGCTACTATTTCTTTCTATATATTTTTCCAGTACTGTGGTTTTTCTCCTATCTCTGTAGGACTATGATGGAATAAATGTTAGACTTTTGTTATTTTTCCACAGGTCCTTGAGGACTTGTGTTCATGTTTCCCTCTTTTTTTCTCTCTTTTTCAGGTTAAATAATAACTAGAAATTGATTAGAAATTATCTAGAGGACATCTTGCAATGGAAGTCTCTAAGACCACCCTTGGGCTCAATGATTCACTGGTAGGACGCCTAAGACTTAGAAGTTGCTCACCATTTTGACTTATTGTACCAAAAAGATACAGAGTAATTCAACAAAGGGAAAAGACACATGAGATTAAGTTTGAAGCAAACCAGCAGCAAACTTCAATGATCCCTTCCCAGTGAAGTCACATAGAATGTACTTAATTTTACCTTGCCCCAAAATATATGTGACAACAGATGGGAAGGGTTGCCAATAAGGGACACTTTTCTGAGCCTGACTGATCAGGACTTTTATTGGCTGCTAGTTACTTAAATGTACAGCATCTTGTGACTGCTCTTGGGTACTCAAGCTTTCATCAAACAGAACATTACAGAAGCACAGTTTTCAGGCGTCAGCTAAGGGCCAGTCATGAAAACAAACCTTTCCTGGAAATGAACAGGGTTTCCACAGCAAGGCCTGTGGAGTTAACCCTTTTTCACCCACAGATAAAGGTGCCATATTTGATTTTCTGATTCTTCTCTCAATGGGAGTGACATTTCTGAAAAATTAAACATAAATAACTAATGTCTCTACCTTCTCTAATTGGAAGGTAGCAAAATCGTGAGGGTAATCATGTCGATTATTGTATCACCAGCTTCTTTGCATCTTTTCTTCAGCTTCAGGTCTCACTCTGTCTCTCATTACAAGTTCTCATCAACATCAAGTTCTCTCCTCTTCCTTCATCAAAGCCCATTTTCAAAAGGCTTGCAGTTCGCCACTCACTGGCTACAGGGAAAGGAAGTCTCTACTGTGCTTGTCTCATAGGGAGTTTAAACCTCAACGTCCAGCTGTTTCTGGCTAACAAAGTGATTTGACCCCTGACAAATGTAGAAGGAAACCCCTGAAAAGTTATCACATTGCAATGTCCCTAATATCAGCCCTCTGCATCAGCTGTCTGATATTTCACCTTTGGGACTTTATTTTATGATGTTCAGTTCAGTTCAGTTCAGCTGCTCAGTCGTGTCTGACTCTTTGCTACCCCATGGACTGCAGCACTCCAGGCCTCCCTGTCCATCACCAACACCCAGAAGTTACTCAAATTCATGTCCATTGAGTCGGTGATGCCTTCCAACCATCTCATCCTCTATCGTCCCCTTCTACTCCCCGCTTCAATCTTTCCCAGCATCAGGGTTTTTTCAGAGGAGCCAGTTCTTGGCAACAGGTGGCCAAACTATTATAGTTTCAGCTTCAGCATCAGTCTTTCCAGTGAACATTCAGGATTGATTTCCTTTAGGATGGACTGGTTGGATTTCCTTGTAGTTCAAGGGACTCTCAAGAGTCTTCTCTAACACCACAGTTCAAAAGCATCAATTCTTCGGCACTCAGCTTTCTTTATAGCCCAACTCTCACATCCATACATGACTACTGGAAAAACCATAGCCTTGACTAGATGGACCTTTGTTGGCAAAGAAATGACTCTGTTTTTAATATGCTGTCTAGGTTGGTCATAACTTTTCTTCCAAGGAGTAAGTGTCTTTTAAATTCATGGCTGCAGTCATCATCTACAGTGATTTTAGAGCCCCCCAAAATAAAGTCTTTCAGTTTCCACTGTTTCTCCATCTATTTGCTATGAAGTGATGGGGCCAGATGTCATGATATTAGTTTTCTGAATGCTGAGTTTTTAAGCCAACTTTTTCACTCTCCTCTTTCACTTTCATCAAAAGGGTCTTTAGTTCTCCTTCACCTTCTGAAATAAGTGTGGTGTCATCTGCATATCTGAAGTTATTGAAATTTCTCCCGGCAATCTTGATTCCAGCTTGTGCTTCTTCCAGCCAAAGGTTTCTCATGATGTACTCTGCATAGAAGTTAAATAAGCAGGGTGACAGTATACAGCCTTGATATACTGCTTTCCCGATTTGGAACCAGTCTGTTGTTCCATGTCCAGTTCTAACTATTGCTTCCTGACCTGCATACAGATTTCTCAGAGGCAGATCAGGTGGTCTGATATTCCCATTTCTTTCAGAATTTTCCACAATTTGTTGTGATCCACACAGTCAAAGGCTTTGTATAGTCAATAAAGCAGAAATAGATGTTTTTCTGGAACTCTTTCTTTTTTGATGATCCAACAGATGTTGGCAATTTGATCTCTGATTCCTCTGCCTTTTCCAGCTTGAACATCTGGAAGTTCATGGTTCATGTACTATTGAAGCCTGGTTTGCAGAATTTTGAGCATTACTTTACTAACATGTAAAATGAGTGCAGTTCTGTGGTAGTTTGAGCATTCTTTGCAGCCAAAGATGGAGAAGCTCTATACAGTCAGCAAAAACAAGACCGGGAGCTGACTGTGGCTCAGATCATGAGCCAAATTCAGACTTAAATTGAAGAAAGTAGGGAAAACCTCTAGACCATTCAGGTATGACCTAAATCAAATCCATTACAGTTATACAGTGGAAGCGAGAAATAGATTCAAGGGATTAGATCTGATAGACAGAGTGTCTGATGAATTATGGGTGGAGGTTCATGACATTGTACAGGAGACAGAGATCAAGGTCATTCCCAAGAAAAAGAAATGCAAAAAAGCAAAATGGCTGTCTGAGGAGGCCTTACAAATAGCTGTGAAAAGAAGAGAAGTGAAAAGCAAAGGAGAAAAGGAAAGATATACCCATTTGAATGCAGAGTTCCAAAGAATAGCATGGTGAGATAAGAAAGACTTCCTCAGTGATCAGTGCAAAGAAATAGAGGAAAACAATAGAATGGGAAAGAGTAGAGATCTTTTCAAGAAAATTAGATACCAAGGGAACATTTCATGCAAAGATGGGCTATATATAGGATAGAAATTGTATGGATCTAATAGAAACAGAAGATATTAAGAAGAGGTGGCAAGAATACACAGAAGAACTAGACAAAAAATGTCTTCACGACCCAGATAATCCCAATTATCTGGGATATCCCAATTATCACTCACCTAGAGCCATACATCTTGGAATGTGAAGTCAAGGGGGCCTTAGGAAGAATCACTATGAACAAAGCTAGTGGAGGTGATGGAATTCAAGTTGAGCTATTTCAAACCCTAAAAGATGAAGCTGTGAAAGTGCTGCACTCAATATGTCAGCAAATTTGGAAAACTCAGCAGCAGCCACAGGACTGGAAAAGTCAGTTTTCATCCCAATCCCAAAAAAAAGCAATACCCAAGAATGCTCAAACTACTGCACAATTACAAGTTCAGATATTTGTAATCTTAGCTTTAAAATTCTTGACTACGGGGTATCAGCTCACTAGTGAAGCCAAATCTGGCATCTGTTGGAGTCAGCATCATCAACCTGATGGTTCCAACTGAACTAGGGTTTAAGGATTTGTGGGTTGCAAATGGTTAATTTCTCCCACCTGGTGGGGGTTTTGGTATCTGTTGCTATTGCTGTGCAGTGTCTCAGTTTTGTCTGACTCTTTGTGACCCCGTGGACTGCAGTATGCCATGCTTCCCTGCCCTGCAAAATAGGTCAAAGACATTGTTCTGTCACTTGCTTTCCCTCGAGGGGGAACCAGGAACCTGCCCCAAGGTTGCACTATTGTTTCTTGTAGCTGTTCGTCCCTTATCTCTTCACCCCACACCCTCTTGGTGGAACTCCAGGTTGATTAATGAAGTAAAATGAAGGCTAGTTCTTGTAATCAAAGAAATGGGGTACACGAAAGTCTTTGTGCCCAGAAGTTTCACAGAAGTTCTGCTAGGTTACACTAGTATTCATATGATAATTAAGTCTAAGCAAACAATTCACAATAATTTGTTGGCATTCAATCACTCAGGCCTGTCAGACACTTTGCCACACCATGGACTGCAGTATACCAGGCTTCCCTGTCATTCACTATCTCCTGGAGTTTGCTCAAACTCATGTCCATTGAGTTGATGATACCATCCAACCATCTCATCCTCTGTCTCCGCCTTCTCCTCCTGCCCTCAATCTTTCCCAGCATCAGGGTCTTTTCCAATGAGCTGGCTCTTTGTTTCAGGTGGCCAAAGTATTGGAGCTTCAGCTTCAGCATCATGAATATTCAGTGTTGATTTCCTTTAGGATTGACTGCTTTAATCTCCTTGCTGTCCAAGGGACTCTCAAGAGTCTTCTCCAGTACCACAGTTCAAAAGCATCAGTTTTTTTTTCTTTTTTTGCACTTAGGCTTCTTTATGGTTCAATTCTCCATATACACAACTACTGGAAAAACCATAGCTTTGACTATATAGATCTTTGTCAGTGAAGTGATGTCTCTGCTCTTTAATACACTGTCTAGGTTTGTCATAGCTTTTTATTTGGTGCAATATACTCCTTTCCCCTTCTCTGTTAAAAAATGGAGTTTCTTAAATCATAAATTGAGCAAAGAATAGTGAGGCCTTCTATTGTGGTGGTTGTTTTAGCCGCAAAGTCCTGTCTGATTCTTTGTGACCCCCATGGAGTGTAGCCCACCAGACTCCTCTGTCCATGGGATTTTGCAGGCAAGAATACTAGAATGGGTTGCCATTTCCTTCCCCAGGGAATCTTTCTGACCCAAGGATCAAACCCAAATCTCCTGCATTGGCAGGCAAATTCTTTATCCCTGAGCCACCAAGGAAGCCCCCAATGCTCTCTATGTATTCATAAACAACACAGGACAGTTCCCCACTCTGTGAATCAGTATTTCTCATATATTCATCTTTAATTGACAAATTGTCATTTTGAAATGAAAACATCACAAGGGAACAGATTTCATGTATTTCACATTTTGCTCTTTCCTCTATCCCTAGCTAAATTTCCGCTAGGAAAAACTGTTGAGAACACAAGGTGACAAGATTGGAAGCAGGATGGAAAACTGAACGTGGAATTTTGATAGTCAACTTTGTATTATGTGTTCCCTTTCTCCCTCCAAACTCTTAAAACACACACACACACACAAAACCATTTGTTATTTGGTGATAAACAGCTGTGTTTGAAACAATATAATCACTAAAAGACTCATTCACCAGTCTAGGCAAAGAATCATGCATGTGAATATTGGTATAAATACATGTGTTTATTGGAATGGCTTTTGCAGTATATTTTTGTCAGTTTGCATACACAAGTAAGGCTGTTTATTGTGTAGTGTTATCTATGTAAATATCAGTGATCCTTTGTTTCTAAAAATAATTTGTAGAGAATGGATGAGAAAGTAATATAGACATAGTGGTACATAAATGTTATAGATTGAAGTTTATTGCTTCTGGCATATTTGTTTGGTGAACAATTAAAATAGAGATGTTTACAGTGTGTTTTATTGTAACAAAAGAAAGATGGAAGATCTTTTTTCATTTTTTTCAATTTTTTAAAATTTAAAATTTATTTATTTTAATTGGAGGCTAATTACTTTACAATATTGTATTGGTTTTGCCATACATCAACATGAATCCACCATGGGTGTACACATGTTTCCCATCCTGAAACCCCCTCCCACCTCCCTTCCCATACCATCCCTCTGGGTCATCCCAATGCACCAGCCCCAAGCATCCTGCATCCTGCATCAAACCTGGACTGGCAATTCATTTCTTATATGACATTATACATGTTTCAATGCCACTCTCCCAAATCATTCCACCCTCTCCCTCTCCCACAGAGTCCAAAAGATTGTTCTATGCATCTGTGTCTCTTTTGCTGTCTCGCATACAGGGTTATCATTACCATCTTTCCAAATTTCATATATATGTGTTAGTATAGTGTATTGGTGTTTTTCTTTCTGGCTTACTTCACTTTGTATAATAAGCTTCAGTTTCATCCACCTCATTAGAACTGATTCAAACATATTCTTTTTAATGGCTGAGTAATACTCCATTGTGTAAGATCTTTATAAGGAAATAGACTTTGAACAAATTCCCTGACTTTGGGGTTCATTTCAGTCAGTCATATACAACTCTTTGCAACCCCATGAACTGCAGCAAGCCAGGTCTCCCTGTCCATCACTAGCTCCTGGAGTCCACCCAAACCCATGTCCATTGAGTCGGTGATGCCATCCAACCATCTCATCCTCTGTTATCCCCTTCTCCTCCTGCCCTCAATCTTTCCCAGCATCAGGGTCTTTTCCAATGAGTCAGCTCTTCACATCAGGTGGCCAAAGTACTGGAGTTTCAGCTTCAACATCAGTCCTTCCAATGAACACCTAGGACTGATCTCCTTGCAGTCCAAGGGACTCTCAAGAGTCTTCTCCAACACCACAGTTCAAAAGCATCAATTCTTTGGTGCTCAACTTTCTTATAATCCAACTCTCACATCCATATATGACCACTGGAAAAAAAATACCCTTGACTAGATGGACCTTTGTTGACAAAGTAATGTCTCTGCTTTTTAATATGTTGTCTAGGTTGGTCATAACTTTCCTTCCAAGGAGTAAGCGTCTTTTAATTTCATGGCTGCAATCACCCACCATCTGCAGTGATTTTGGAGCCCAGCAAAATAAAGTCAGCCACTGTTTCCCCATCTATTTGCCATAAAGTGATGGGACCAGATGCCATGATCTTCATTGTCTGAATGTTGAGTTTTAAGCCATTTTTTTTCACTCTCCTCTTTCACTTTCATCAAGAGGCTCTTTAGTTCTTCTTCACTTTCTGCCATAAGGGTGGTGTCATCTGCATATCTGAGGTTATTGATATTTCTCCCTTGGGGTACCATGATATTAATTCAGAAAGGTAGAGAAAAGCTTCAGCTCCTCTTTCTAATTTCCAATTACTCTGATGCTGCTGCTTAGTTACTTCAGTATGGTCCATCTCTGTGTGATCCTATGGACTTCAGCCTGCCAGGCTTCTCTGTCCATGGAATTCTCTCAGCAAGAATACTAGAGTGGGTTGCCATGCCCTCCTCCAGGGAATCTTTCCAACCCAGGGATAAAACCCAGGTCCCCTGTATTATAGGCAGTCTTTACCACTGAAACATCAGGGAAGTCCTTCAATTACTCTATTGCAACCTATATTTGGGATTTCCCACCCCAACTACACACTACAAAGTAACCAGAGTTAACTTGATAAAACACAAAATACTCATGCTAGCATTGCTTAAAGATTTCCTGTAACTTTGCATTGTGTTTAAAATCCAAAATCGTACACCTTCAAAGCTGTAGGTGATCTCACCCTTAGGTTTAATTCTCACCTTCTTTCCCAGTTGCTGTCCCTCTTGTTTGACATGTTCCAGGCTACTGGGACTCTTTTCTTGTTGTTCCTAACACATCGATCACTTGCCTACCTTTGGGCCTTTTGTAATCACTGCTGTAATCCCTCTGCCTGGAATGCTCCTTGTTTTTCTTGGCACAGCTAGTTTCTTCTTCTTCTTTTCAGATGGAGACTAAAATGTCACTGCATAAAAGAAGATTTGCCTAAAAACCTTCATTTATTTTCTATCCTAGCACCTGGGGTTTTTTTCTAGGTTTTTTTTTTTTTTTTTTTTGCTTTCCTGTAATTTTATGTAATTTTTAATTTTCCACACACTTACCTATATAACTTGTGTTCACTGATACCCTTTCTAATTCCTGTGCTATTGCATTTATCATCAGAACCCTACTTGTTCATTCACCTATAACCCCAGCCCCTCAATGTTATAGTTACTGACCTTGTCCCTGGATCACAGTAATGAAAAGCACCATTTTGTTCTGCAATACTTATTGCATTATGCTAGGCTTTAAAAATTCTATTAATTTATTCACACTATTCACTGAATTATATGCGTTAAACTCGATGTAAGGTTCTTGGGATGGATTTTTAAGAAAATCAAAATTCGGTTTTTATGAAAGTTTTATTCTCAGAAAAACAAAAAGATAAATTTACCTGAATTACTAATCAATTCCAATTTTGATAATTGCTTAAAAAATTCAGAGTCCTAAGATTGAATAGAAACCTTCCTTAGTACTGAAGGATGAGAAGGACATAACTAGGAAATGGGGAGAGAATTCTAGAGCAGATGGTGAGAAAGCTCTGAAACAGAGAAATGCACAGTGTGTTCAGAGTAATGAAGAGGGTAGGGAACAACAGCATAAGTGGCAAGGGGAAGAATAGTGCAAAATGAGCTGGAAATAAAGCAAATCTTACATACTGAAATCCTGACGAGGCTGCCCTAAAGAACTGGAATACATAAAAAGAGCAAGTATTGGTCATAAAAGAAAGTGACAAAACTTTTGTTCTTAAAAAAAGATTGCATTTTTTTTTTTTTTTTGCCTTAGACTTCATCGAGTGAGGACTAAAATATCTCAAGTATCTGCATCTTGCTCAATGCCTGACACATGTCGTGCTGTGTGATATGTTGCTTCCCTCATGCCCAATTCTTTGCAATCCCACAGACTGTAGCCCACCAGGCTTCTCCATCTATGGGGATTCTCCAGGCAAGAATGCTGGAGTGACTTGCCATGCCCTCCTCCAGAGGATCTTCCTGACTCAGGGATCGAACCGAGTCTCTTACATCTCCTGCCTTGGTAAGTGGGTTCTTTACCACTGGTACCACCTGGGAAGCCCTGACACATGGCAGGTGCACAAAATATATCTGTTTAATAAATGTCTAAACAGAGGAAGAGAAAATATGACTTCCCATTGAGACTGTAAGATTTTTGATGAGAGGAGGTTGTGGAGGTTTTTTGGTGTATTTAACTTCCCTCCTCTTAGTTTTCAACAGAATATATGAGCCATAGTAGACTTACGATGTATTTAATGGTCTTTTATTTTGATTTTTACTCTCCATCTCTCAGATATGCCAATATCTTTTTAAACCCCTAGATCATAAAAGTAGCTTCTACTCTATGTGTTGCTCCAATTTTTGCTGCTTCTGACATCTGGAAATTGATTGGTCAGCATGCTTGAATGCTTAGTCTCCTGTCCTGTTCAACTCCTTCCCACACCATGGATTGTAGCCTGCCAGGCTCCTCAGTTGATGGAATTCTCCAGGCAAGAATACTGGAGTGCCTTGCATTTCCTTCTCCAAGGGCTCTTCCAGACTTAGGGATTGAACCAGCATCTCCTACAATGGCAGGCAGATTCTTTATCACTGAGCTACCTGGGAATCCCTTAATTGGTAAGAGGACCCACCAAAAAGGAAAGAAAATACTTCTTCACTCCCAACAGTCACACAAATGCATGATTTCTCTGCAAAAGAAAAAAGGGAAGAAAGAGAATGTTTTAGTGAATCTGTCTATGCCTTTGGTCTGGTTTTGCTGATTCCTAACTTCATTTCCTATAATCACTGAAAATGCACATTTGCTTAAGTGTGTGTGCAATGGCATATGATGCCTGGATGAAAATTGGCAGTCTGGTCATTTCCACTCCAATCGATATTCCCTTCCACTCAATTAGCACAAGTTCTATGGTTTTAAGGCCTACTTATTGGTTCTGCCATGTCACTATAAAACTAAAGTGTTGCACTTTCAAGCTGCATCATAATCACTTTATTAGTAGTTGAAATAATTTGTAAAATCTTGATGGAATGTGCTTGCCAAAATCCCTGGTGTGAGACTAATGAAATGAAACATTCCAATCCCTCTGTGACTTAAAAACTATGATGCCTTTTGTTTCAGATTGTCATATCTTTAACCAGAGACAACAACTAACTGAATGTTACAAGAAGTCAGAATTTTTTTTTCATCTCTTAGATTTAATTTTGCTTTTTATGTTGCTGTGCCATTTGATTTATTTATTTTTCTCCTCTCTGTTCTCCTTTCCCAATACTTCTTTTCTTTTCATTTTTATGAAATAGAATATATCTCAGAATGTGTACTTTTTTACTGAATAAAGGGCAACCAACTGTTTTGAAGGGGCCTCAATTCTCTGGATTTATGGTGGTAGTAGAATCATAATGTATAGAAAAGGGACATTAATTTAACCTTTGAAGTCCTCCAGAAAAACTTACCTGTAAGTTTTCACTTCACTGAAATTATCTTGGATTGGAACAGAATATTTCTTTTTATCTCCTGATGTTGATCTCTACATGGTGATCCAGTGCCTTAGCTCTGTGTCAAGGTCATTCCCATGGATCTGTATTGGCTTCCCTGCAATCTGGGGTTTTGAATCAGTCAGCGGTCTTCCCTCTGTCTTGTGGACCTGGTTGGTCTTGTAGCCACCAACGCTGATAGCAAGAGAAGTTCTCACCTTAATTGTAATCTTTTAAATTTTGTTTCAAAGTAATTGGTGCCATCATCCTCCTAGATTGGGACAGAAAAAAATGACAGCATATATTTATGCACACTACATCATTTTTCCATACCAGTAACCAACTTACTTTAAAGATTGAGAGTAAGTGAATTATCCCTTCCTACTGGAAGCATTCTCAGGAGAATTGGAGCTGAGGTTTTTCTGGCAGTGTCCACTGGATACTTTTACGGAACTCTTTGGAGTTCTCCTATTATTTATGCAAGATAACTTACTGTTTAGCTAGGAAGCTAAATCCTTCACTCCCCTGGTTGATCAGTGGTAAAGAATCTGCCTGCAATGCAGGAGACTCCAAGTTGATCCCTGGGTCAGGAATATCCCCAAAGAAGGAAATGGCTACCCACTCTAGTATTCTTGCCTGGAGAATTCCATGGAGAGAGGAGCCTGATGGTCTATAGTCCATGGGGTCATAAAGAGTCCAACACAACTGAGTGACTTTCACTTTCACTAAACCTCTGAAGGGATCTTCTGGCATGCCAGAGGTCAAGGAACCACATATAGATAACAGCTTTGACTTCTATTGGGTTTTCATGGTAAAAATCTCATGATCTTTCTGCTAAAATAAAAAAAAAAGGATAATTATTTATGATTATATATTCAATTCCAAGACAAAAATTGCACTAGCTATTTATATTATGTTTATTTTTGACATTAATGTTTATACTGTTAGTACAGAAGTCCTTTCCCACAGGAAAAAAAAAATCACCTTTTAAGATTTTGCAAAGAATCTAATTCTCTTGCAGTTTAAATGCTTAGAGAATATCAACCATACAAAAAGCTAAACAAGAAAAGAATGATAATGTCTATAGCTAAAATGAAATTGTGCACTTCCATGAATAGAATGAATTTACTGGGTTTTCAAATATACTGTTCCCTCTTTTGAAAGGAGATGAGAAGAGCAGATATATGGTTTTGTCTGTAAATTTTGGTTTAATTTTTCTCCACATAACTATTTTCATTCATATTTTTTCTACTAGTCTCACATATCTTTTAATAGTATTAATAGATAGCATGGTCAAAGGCAAGGAAGCCCCAAAGGATTACTTTGGCAAACTTGCTGATTAGACATATTAAAACAAGCTAGTGAGTAAGTAAGTAGAAGTATTTATAGTAAAACAGTTTTGTCCCAATTTATGGACTTCTTTACACCCACTCTGTCTCTTTCCACAAAGTAGTAACACAGGACATAAACTAGAAGAAGGAAAAAAAAAAAAAAAAGGAAAAGCAAACAAAGTATAGGGAATATATCTTGGTTTCATTTGTGTCAAAACAGCAATAAACTAGAAAAATATATTCAGCTAAATCTAAGGTGTTATTTGGACTTTATTTATAAAGGCTACCATCTCCAGCCTAATGTTCATTAGCTTTGTCCTTGTTGCCTAGTTACAGATTGATAATTTTTGTCTCTCTTGTTATTGATGGTTCTAATGGAGAGAGCACAACTGAGGGTCTGATGAAAACACTTTAAATCTTTATTCAGAGATGCTGTCAACATTTTTTTTTTAATATGTCTGGTACTGTTGATTATAGTGATCTGGAAAAGAAGTGATATTTTTTAAAAAATCAGTGAGAAGCAGCTCAGAGGTGGTCTGAGATGTCCTGTTCATTCTGTTATTAAGGACCTTGTTAAAATGAATTTATTTTATAAACAGGATTTGCTTTGTTAAAATGATATTGAACAGGTTACTATACTCCCTTAAATGTACCACAGATATTTGAGGTGGGGTATTTATATGACTGAATGGTTCCCTATGAGAGAAATACCAAGAACCACTTGCAGCAGAGTAAGGGAGCCCAGGAGAATTGCTGTGCCACATGGATCAGTCTCAGGTTTTATGGTAATGGGGTTACCTTTGGGGATTACCTCTGGCCAGTTATCTTGCGTGTGCCTATATATGGTCTTACTCAGGGTCCTTCCTGGTGACACACACACACCTCTAAGCCAAGATGGATTCTAGCATGAGGGCTTCTTGAGAGGTTGTTAGAACATATTATGAGATGGAATCTCTTCCCTCCTTTTGGCCCCTCCCAAATTCTCCTATTAAGTTTTCAGCAGCAACACTGTGTTTCTTACTGGGAACTCCTATTGTGAGACTACTCATGCAAACAATTATTACTGTGTTTATCCAGGGTGGGCAGTTTTGGTCACCAGTTCCCTAACAGAATTTATTACAGTGAAGATCTGTGTCCAAACTGAAGACTGATTTAGTATGTATTTGAAAAGACCTTAAAATCTGAGCTTTAACAGGAATCATCAGATTAGTGGCCCATGAATCATACCATGAGAAATAGAGCTTCAGAATCAATGTTTCTCACACTTCGCTATCAAAGAAGGTTGTGTGTGTATATATATAATGGAATATTGCTCAACCATAAAAAAAAGAATGGCATTGTGTCATTTGCAGAGGTGTGGATGGATCTAGAGACTGTCATACAGAGTGAAACAGGACAAAAAGAGAAAAACAAATATCATACATTAATGTATATATGTGAAATATAGAAAAAGGTGCAGAAGAACCTATTTGCAAAGCAGAAATAGACACACAGACATAGATAACAAATATATGGACAGTAAGAGGGGGGAAGAGAGTGGAATTAATTGGGAGAATGAGGTTGACACATATACACTATTATGTATAAAATAGATGACAAATGAGAATATACTGTTTAGCACAGGGAACTCTACTCAAGGCTTTTTGGTGACATCATTGAAAAGGAAATCCAAAGTATGCATGTATGGGCATAGTTGATTCACTTTGCTGTAAAGTAGAAACACAACCTTGTAAAGCAACTCTACTTCAATAAATTTAAAGAAAAATCTCTATGGGTAGATGATCCAAATACACAGCAAATTTTGAGAAACTGCTCTAACTCAGTAGTTTTCTACCCTGGATGAACATTAGAATCTTCTGGAAAGCTTGTATAACTGTTCATTTCCCATATACAGTTGGGGATGGGGGGCTTTAGGAAAGCAATTTTCAAACTTTGATGAACATTGGAATCATTCCAGGATTAAAAAAAAAAAAATACTGAGCCTCAGCTCCCATTCCCTTTCTGATCTAATCATTATGGTGTATGAACTTCTGCTTTCAGGACATTTTGCTGTGAAAATAGGTTTGGATACCATTACATTCCCCTTCATGAATCACAGCTTTGTTGTAGTGAAGGGGATGGCAAAATGAAGTTATGAGCCATGCCGTCAGGGTCACCCAAGATGGGTGGGTCATAGTAAAGAGTTCGACAAAATGTGGTCCATTGGAGGAGGAAAGGGTAACTCCCTCCAGTATGCTTGCCTGGAGAACCTCATGGGCAGTATGAAAAGGCAAAAAGGTATGATACTGGAAAATGAGACCCATCCCGGTGCCCCAGGCAGAAGTGGTCCAATATGTTACTGGGGAAGAGCAGAAGACAATTACTAATAGCTTTAGAAACTAGGAAGTGGCGGGGCCAAAGCTGAACTGACGATCAGTTGTGGATATGCCTGGGGGTGAAAGTAAAGTCTGATGCTGTAAGAACAATATTGCATAGGAACATGGAATGTTAGGTCCATGAATCAAGTTAAATTTGATGTGGTCAAGCAGTATATGGAAAGATAAAACATTGTTGAAGTGTTAATAATCAGAGTTGAAATGGATGGGAATGGGCGGATTTAATTGAGAGGACCATTATATCTACTACTGTGGGCGAAAATCCCTTACAAGCAATGGGGTAACACTTATAGACAACAAAAAAGTCCAAAATGCATTACTTGGATGCATAATGAAAAATGATAGAGTGATCTCAGTTCATTTTCAAGGCAAGCCACACATCATTCACAGTAATCCAAGTCTATACCACAACCACTGACACTGAAGTAGCTGACGTTGACCATTTCTATGAAGAACTACAACATCTTATAGTACTACCACCAAAAAAAAAAAAAAAAGATGTTCTTTTCATTATAGAAGATTGGAATGCATAAGTAGGGAGTCAAGAGATACCTGGAGTAATAGGCAAGCTTGAAATTTTTGAGGATAAAATGAGGTAGGGCAAAAGCTAACTGAGTTTTGCCAAAAGAACACATTGATTATAGCAAATACCCTTTCTAACAACCCAAGAGATAATTCTATGCATGGACATCACAAAATGGTCAATACCTAAATCAAACTGATTATGTCCATTGCAGTCACAGTTGGACAGGCTCTACACAGTCAGCAAAAACAAGACCTGGAGTTGACTGCAGCCCAGATTGAGAGCTCCTTATTGCAAAATTCAGTCTTAAACTGAAGAAAGTAGGGAGAACCACTAGGCCATTCACATATGACCTAAATCAAACCCTTAAGATAATACAGTGAAGGTGACAGATAGAGTCAAAGGATTAGATCTGGTAGACAGAATGCCTGAAGAACTATGAACTGAGACTTGTAACATTGTATGGGAGGCAGGAACCAAAGCCATCCCAAATAAAAAGAAATGCAAGAAAGCAAAGTTTTTGTCTAAGGAGGTTTTTCAAATAGCTGAGGAAAGAAGACAAGTGAAAGGCAAAGGATAGAGGGAAAGATAGATTCAGCTGATTTCAGAGTTCCAGAGAATAACAAGGAGATATAAGAAGGCCTTCTTAAATGAACAACACAAAGAAATACAGGAAAACAACAGAATGGGTAAAACTGGAAATCTCTTAAAGAAAATTGGAGATACAAAGGGAACTTTCATGCAAGGATGGGTGCAAAAAAGGACAGAATTGCTAAGGACCTAAAAGGAGCAGAACAGATTAAGAAGAGGTAGCAAGAATATACAGAAGAAATATATAAGAAGGGAAGGTCTTAATGACTGGGATAACCACAGTGGTGTGGTCACTCATCTAAAGCCAGTCATCACTGAGTGTAAAGTCAAGTGGGCCTTAGGAAGAGCATTACAACGAGCAGAGCTTGTGGAAGTGATGGAATTCCAGCTGAAGTACTTCAAATCTTAAAAGGTGCTGTTGTTAAAGCATTGGTCTCAATATGTCAGCAAATTTGGAAAACTCAGCAATGAGCTCAGGACTGGAAAATATAAGTTTTCATGCCAATTTCAAAGAAGGGTAATGCCAAAGCATGTTCAAACTATCATGCTACTGCAATCATTTCACATGCTAGCAAAGTAATGCTCAAAATCCTTCAAGCTAGGCTTCAACAGTATGTGAACCGAGAATTTGCAGATATACAATCTGGATTTAGAAAAGACAGAGGAATCAGAAATCAAATTGCCAACATCTGCTGGATCGTGGAGAAAGCAAGGGAATTCCAGATAAACATATATGTCTGCTTCATTGACTATGCTAAAGTCTTTGACTGTGAATTTTCCACAGTTTGTTATGATCCACACAGTCAAAGGCTTTACTGTAGTCAGAGAAGCAGAAGTGGATGTTTTTCTGGAATTCCCTTGCTTTCTCTATGATCCAATGGATGCTGGCAATTTGATCTCTGATTCCTCTGCTTTTTCTAAATTCAAGGCATCTGGAAGTTCTGTACATCTGGAATTTCTCAGTTCACATACTGTTGAAGCCTAGCCTAAATAATCTTGAACATTATTTTGCTAACATATGAAATAAATGCAATTGTTCAGTAATTTGAACATTCTTTGGTGTTGCTGTTCTTTGGAATTATAATGAAAACTGCCTTTTTCCAGCCCTGTGGCTACTGCTGAATTTTGCAAATTTGTTGACATAATGAGTGCAGCACTTTAACAGCATTATTTTTTAGGATTTGAAATAGCTCAGCTGTAATTCCATTACCTCCACTAACCTTGTTTGTAGTGTTGTTTCCTAAGGACCACTTGACTTCATACTCCAGGATGTCTGGTTTTAGGTGAATGATCATACAGTCATGGTTGTCCAGGTCATTAATACTTTTTTGTATAGTTTTGCTGTGTATACTTGCCACCTCTTCTTAATATCTTCTGTTTCTGTTAGATCTATACCGTGTCTGTCCTTTATTGTGCCCATCTTTGCATGAAATGTTCCCTTGGTACCTCTAATTTTCTTGAAGAGATCTTTAGTCCTTTCCATTCCCTTGTTTTCCTCTGTTTCTTTGCATTGTTCACTTACAAAGGCTTTTTTATTTTATTTTATTTGCTATTCTTTGGAACTCTGCATTCAAATCTTTCCTTTTCTCCTTTGCCTTTCACTTCTCTTCTTTTCTCAACTATTTGTAAGGCCTCCTCAGACAACCAGTTTGCTTTTTTGCATTTCCTGTTCTTGAGGATGATTTTGATCACTGCTTCCCATACAATGTCACAAACCTCTGTCCATGGTTCTTCAGACACTCTCTACTAGATCTAATCCCTTGAATCTATTTGTCACTTCCACTGTATAATCAGAAGGGCTTTTATTTAGGTCATATCTAAATGGCCTGGTGGTTTTCACTACTTTCTTCAATTTAAATCTGAATTTTGCAATAAGGAGTTCATGATCTGAGCCATGGTCAGCTTCCAGTCTTGTTTTTACTGATTGTACAGAGCTTCTCCATCTTCAGTTGCAAAGAACATAACCAATCTGCTTTTAGTATTGACCATCTGGTGATATCCATGTGTAGAGAAGACTCTTGTGTTGTTGGAAGATGATGTTTGCTGTGACCAGTACATTCTCTTGGCAAAACTCTGTTAGCCTTTGCCCTGTTTCATTTTGTACTCTGAGGCCAAACTTGTCTGTTACTCCAGGTATCTCTTGACCTCCTACATTTGCAGTCCAGTCTCCTGTAATGAAAAGGACACTGAATTTTTTGGTGTTAGTCCTAGAATGCCTAGGGCTTCCCTGATAGCTCAGTTGGTAAAGGATTCCACTTTCATTGCAGGAAATCCCAGTTCATTTCCTGGGTTGGGAAGATCCCCTGAAGAGAATCTACCCACTCCAGTATTCTGGTCTGGAGAATTCCATGGACTGTATAGTCCTTGGGGTCACAAAGAATCAAACACGACTGAGTGACTTTCACTTTCCTAGGATGTCTAGTTGGTCTTCATAGTACCATTCAATTTCAGTTTCTATTGATTAGATTACTGTGATATTGAATGGTTTTTTATTTTTTTATTTTTTTTAGCTATGAGGGCTACTCCATTTCTTCAAATGGATTCCTACCCACAGTAGTAGATAATATGGTCATCTGAATTAAATTCTCCCATTTCCATCTATTTTAGTTCACTGATTGCTAAAATGTCAACGTTCACTCTTACTATCTCCTATTTGAGCACTTCCAATTTACCTTGATTCATTGACCTAACATTCCAGATTCCGTTGCAATATTATTCTTACAGCATTGACTTTATTTTCACCACAGGACACATCCACAACTGGAATATGAAAGTTGGACCATAAAAAGGCTGAGGGTCAAAGCACTGATGATTTTAAATTAGGACAGGACTCTTGAGAGACCCTTGGACTGCAAATCAAACCAGTCAATCCTAAAGGAAATCAACCCTGAATATTCACTGGAAGAGCTGTTGCTGAAGCTGAAGCTCTACAATTTTGGCCAACTAATGAGACGAACTGACTCATTGGAAAAGACCTCAATGTTGGGAAAGATTGAATGGATAAGGAGAAGAAGGGCACAGAGAATGAGGTGGATAGACTTGCCGACTCCATGGACATGAATTTGGAGCAAACTCTGGAAGACAGTGGAAGACAGAGGAGTCTGGTGTGTTGTAGTTCATCAGGTCACAAAGAGTTGGACAGGACTTATTGTCTGAACACAGCAGCAAGAACAACAATCACTACATTAGAAAGCCTCAGAAGCTTTTCAAATGGGGCCAAAGAGTTTGAAAACTGCTGTGAGCAAATCCCAAATCCACAGCTAAGTGATTAGTTTAATTTGTTCTTTCTCATAATGAAAGTAAAGTCAATGATCCCTCTGAATTCTATGAAGTACTAACAGCTGAAGATATCTGAATGAAGTTTGGAACACAAAATGGGAGAAGACTTCATGTTTCGCTTCTGTTGAGGAAGACTTGATATTAACAGAATTTGTTGTTATTTACAAAAGAATCCTGTATAGTGTTTGAGTAACCAGTAGTGCTCAAGTTGCGCCCCATACAATTACATATGATTGGGGATGATTACTGGGCATTGGTAATGTCTAAAGTTTCCCAAGTGATTCTGATTTGCAGTTAAGTTCAGGAAACACTGCTAAGGATTTTTAGCTTTACTATTAATAGCTTTTTACCATTTGCCAAAATTATCTAATACATCACAAATTCTTTGAGATTATGTATTCTATAATTTTTAAGAGTATCTTATGCGCTTTCAACACTTTTTTTTTTTTAACATTGGAGCAAAGTTGCTTTAAAATGTTCTGTTAGTTTCTGTTGTACAATGAAGTGAATCATATGATGTTTACACATATATCCTCTCCCTGTTGAACTCCCTCCCACCCCATTCCCCATGCCACCCTTTTAGTTCATCACAGAGCACCAAGTTGAGCTCTCTGTGCTATATAGCAGGTTCCCAGTAGTTATTTATCTTACACATGATAGTGTATATATGTCAATCCCAATCTCCCAATTCATTCCACTTTCTGATACCCCCTTTTCATCCACATCTGTTGCCTGTTCTCTGCGTCTGCATCTCTATTTCTACCCTGCAAATACTTTCATCTATACTGTTTTTCTAGATTCCACATATATGCATTAATATGCAATATTTGTTTTTTTAATTTCTGACTTGCACATGCTTTTTAATTAATTGACTAACTCAGGACACTGAGACAATTGAATCATTTGCCTTTATATAATTCAGGATGTTTATAAAGGCTGAGGTTGATACATTCCTCCAGGAGCAAGGAATCAAGGTGTGGGTTTATTTATCTAGTAAACACTTTATACTTAGTATACATTTTGTGTGTTTATGTATACATATGTGTATATATATACTTATGTTTACATTCATATGCATGTAAACACATACACTCACTTGTAGCTTACTGTGTTCTACATTATAGGAGCTAGAAGAAGGAATAATAGAACACTTCCTGTAAACAGGTTTACAATTAAAACAAGATGAAAATCATCTCTTCAATGAGCTCTTCCAATAATTCCATTATGTTCTTCTAATAAATTAATAAAATGTATCAATCTCTGTAAGTTAAAAACCTCTTTGCCAGAGTGATACATTTTTGAGATCGCCTCTTTCTTCTTAACCATTAATCAAACTAAGACTGAAAGCTTATCTTTCTTTTAGGCAGGGAGAAAATTATGTGGTGGGGCTTCCCACATGACTCATGGGTAAAGAATCTGCCTGCCAATACAGGAGAGGTGGGTTCAAACCCTGGGTCAAGAAGATTCCTTGGAGGAGGAAATGGCAACCCACTCCAGAAATCTTGCCTGAGAAATTCCAAGGACAGAGGAGCCTGTCCGGCTACAGTCCATGGGGGTCACAAAGAGTTGGGCACAACTTGGTGACTGACCAACAATAACAACAAATTATGTGGTGCAAGAACTTGCAGCAATATAACTCTTGAAAGGGAGCTAACTCTTCTTTCACTTAAGGCAAGTTTTTCAGTGTAAGTCCTTGATTTTAGGATCACTATGAGATTTACAGATTTGTTGTCTTTTCCTATTTTGTTTCTTTGGACTAAGTGTAGCACTAGTGGTTCAGAAGCTCAATTTCTGCCATTCTAGGTTTCTGTCTAATCTTCTATATCAAGTTCCCCATTTGTAAAATGAATGGTTTGAACTCAGTAGTCCTTTGCTGTTTGCTTTAAATAAATGAAATCTTTTTTTTTTTTTTTTGGGGGGGGTGCTGGGTCTTCATTGCTTTTGCGTGGTCTTTCTCTAGTTGAAGTAAATGGGGTTACTTTTCATTGTGGTGCATGAGTTTCTCATTGTGGTGGCTTCTCTTGTTGAGGGGCACAGGCTCTAGGCATGTGGGCTCTGTATTTGCAACTCATGATCTCTAGAGAATAGGCTCAGTAGTTGTGCTGCAAGGGCTTAGTTGTTCTGAGGCTTAAGGAATTGCCCTGGTCCAGGGATCAAACCAGTGTCCTCTGCATGGACAAACAGATTCTTATCCACTGTACCACCAGGGAAGTCCTGAAATCTTATTTTTAACAAAATATCACTAAAAGTTTTAAGCTATGAAATGTTTCAAAGAGGAGTTGCTCTGACTGAGAATAGTAGGCTACCCACAGCTTTCCTTATCCAGCTGTCTCTGGGGTGTCTTCCAGAATGCTTGGTTTCAGAAAAACACAATTTGAAAAGCATCAAACTAGATTTTTCCTTAACCACCTTCAGCTCCAGCATTTTTGGTTAATTTTTGTTGGTCAGTATGAGTGATTATAGACCAATAAAGTGAAAGTGAAGTTGTTCAGTCATGTCCGACTCTTTGCGACCCCATGGACTGTAGCCTACCAGGCTCCTCTGTCCATGGGATTTTCCAAGCAATAGTACTGGAGTGGATTGCCATTTCCTTCTCCAGGGGGATCTTCCGGACCCAGGGATCGAACCCAGGTCTCCCACATTGTAGACAGACGTCTTACCATCTAAGCCACCAGGGAAGTCCCAAGGAATATCAAATAGAGGATTTATGTAGATCCCTCTGAGGTACAATATGCAGGATGCAAATACTAAGAAATATCCACCCTATATAAAGATTACAGTGCAGATCTTATGTGGAGATATGAATTTTCCTGTATTTTCCAGAAACATGACAGAAACAATCCTTTGTGTACCAAAAGAAATTATGTCATTTCAAATATAAAATGGCATCTATAGAAATGCCAGTTACCATTGATATGGAGAGAGAAAGTTGGAAATTTTGTAGAGTTTTATTTCCCTCTTTTTCACAAGTCATTTATACATACATCTTACTTTTAAAGAAAGCTCTAAACCTCCTTATAAGAGCTATTCCTTCTGCAGCTGTTGTAGATATATAACAGGCTGGAATACAGGGTTGATTGAAGACTGGGATTTAGTGCTGTGAGATTTGTTTGTGCTTTAGACTGCATGCTTTGTGGCTTTATGGAAGGATGTATTATTTCTCTGAACATTGTCCAGCAAGCTGCAGCACACTGCATTCTAATGAACTCTGTTTGGTGGGGAATAAATAGCATACTGGGACTTCCACTGAGGCCCAGTGCAAAAACACCTTGTGATGAGATTCTCAATCACAACATATCTGAGCATATACATAAACCAGTAGATTAAATCTGAAAGTTCCTAGTGGAATGAGCTGACAGCCTCCTGTGGAAGAGGCAGGAGAGCTGAGGCTAGGTTCCCAGTGTTTACTGTTGATAGTAAGAATTAATAATGGATACTCTGAGCACATATTATTTATCAGACCTGATCCTGGACCACACAAACCTATTGAGGTCACTAAAGCTATATTTTATTTAAAATCTGGAGCCAAGCCACTAGGAAAGAAAGAGGAACAAAGTAAGTTAACTGGACACTAGAAAAGATATAAATATAAAAACTTCTTTTTTGGGATAGAATTTTTCTAAGCCAGAAGTATTGGCAATTTTTTCTTTCCATGGGCATAAGTGGGAGAATATAAATTGTCTCTGGTTTAGGAAGATGATGATTAGACCAATAAGTGACTAAATATTAGACGTGATATCATCAGAAGATTATATAAATTTCTAAATAAATTGTTACCTAAATTTCAGGGCTTCTTTACTGGAAGTACGAGTAAGTAATTTTACTTCAAAGAGAGAAAAAGTGTTCCAAAATTCCAAAATGACTGTTTCATGTGGTCCCTGATGTGGAAGATCTTTTAGCATGAGTGGGGGGGTGCACGGTTCAAGTTAATTCCTTTCCCTACTTCCTTTCCTCCTTTCCAAATATAAATATAGCTCTTTCCTCAGTGCTTCCTTTGTATTTTATTTATATCCTTTATCTATCACTCCTGGAGAAGGAAGTGGCAACCCACTCCAGTATTCTTGCCTGGAGAATTCCATGGACAGAGGAACCTAGTGGTCTACAGTCCACAGAGTCGCAAAGAATCAAAAATGACTGGAGTGACTAACACTTACTTATCTATCATAAGAGTGCTGGAGACTTGCAAGTAGGTCCATACTTTTTGTTTGTCTAGGTATCCTACAAACATTCAATCATATAGCTTTTCATGTAATAAATCCATGTTGAATAAATGCAAAAATAATGAAAAAATGAAAATATGAAAAAGTGCTTGTCATGTATGAGTAAACAGAACATTCTTATAGATATGACTCTAATAAAATTTATTTTGAAAGAAAGTCCTCATTCTTATATCATAAAATCTCAGAATTGTAAATGCCTCTGGGAGAAACAACTCATTATATATATACCTATTTCTTTTTAGGCCATTGGGTATGACTTGGGTGATACACATTTTAGGCTTTTGTATATAGGCATTGCTTATGTGACACAAGATAATTTTTTGAATATCCTGTACCTGTAAACATTGCAGAGATGATATTTTCTTGATTTTCATGGAAGATATAGAGTCTTAGAAAGTTTGTATCTTGCTCAAGGTCATTCAGATGATGGTTGCAGTAACCAGTATTATAACTCAGTTCTACTGATTTCCAAAGATAATTTTATTTCCCTCTAAGGGTTATTAAATGATGATAATACTCTAATGTCATAAATAAGATAACTGATCAGAGAAAAGACCAATACATTGTACAATATATGAAATAATGAAGGTTAAAACTATTTCACATATTTCACCTTTGTTTGTTGTAGTCTATCTTACACCTTCTTGCTATCACTTAATAAGAGTCCAGTGGCTTTCAAAATGGTAAAAATCAATGATAGGGAAAGTTATCAATACATATTCCTTTCTTCCTCCCATCACATACCCAATGATAACTAAATAAAAACAAGCATTAGTTTATTCAATGTACTTAGGTAATTGTGTCTTAAAAGTTATGTGTAAACTAAGATAAATGTGCACTTTACTTGGTCTTGCATGCTAAGTTGCTTCAGTCATGGCTGATTCTTTATGACCCCATGGACTGTAGTCCTCCAGGCTCCTCTTTCTATGGGGTTCTTCAGGCAAAAATACTGGAGTGAGTTGCCATGCCCTCCTCCAGGGGATTTTCATAATCCAGGGATTGAACCCACATCTCTACCATCGCCTGTACTGGTAGGTGGGTCCTGTACTATTAGCACCATCCAGGAAGCCATTACATGGTCTTAATTAAGGGGTATTCAGCTGATTCTACACGGGCACTGTCACTCTCTAGTTGATCCAATTTCTTAAACAGTTTATTCAGGGCCAACTCTGGATAAGGATCCATGAGTTGTGTTGTTGTCATTGTTTGTTTGTTTTAAGTTCTTTCCCAGATCAAATATCAATTCCCCATATAGGCATTTCAACCCTTATGAATTACACTGTAGTGTGAGTCATTGCTACAAATTTTATTGGTGATATAAGAAGACAGATGTCATATTATGCATGACTGAGTGCAAGGGAACCCAAGACAGAGTAAGAAGAGTTATGACAATAAGACTGGTAAAGCTAAGGATATGATGTGTCATTTTCCCAAGATGCTATGTATGAGGACTTAAATATTTGGTGGTGGACCTGGTGTAGCAGTGTGCACATTCAGTGAACATGGTAGATAGGGATGAAGAATAAAGCTATGTATTTAAATTCTATCATATTCTCAAGAAATTCAGAGGCAGCCCTAGAATGCAGAGAAAAAAAAGTATGGCTTAGCACACCTGCGTGCGTGCTAAGTCGTTTCAGTCGTGTCTGTCTCTTTGAGACACTATGGACTGTGTCCTACCAGGCTCCTCAGATCACAGGATTCTCCAGGCAGGAATATTGGAGGGAGGTGCCATGCCCCTCTCCAGGGGATCTTCCTGACCCAGGGATTGAACCTAAGGCTCCTGCATTGCAGGCAGATTCTTTACCACTGAGCCACTGGGGAACATAAGAATGAATATTATAACAGATCTGCTCAATGATGGAATATATTTCTGTGTGAAATGTTGAGCTCTCATTCACGGAAAACGTTATAGCAAGTGTTGGATGACTATGTCTTTGTAACGTGTGACATCAAAGAGATGGTGCTCAAGTATTCTTGCACAAGTGAGGATCTAAGCTGAATGACCTCTATGACCCTTTTCCACTCTCAGAGATGAGCTACAGCCCAGATTACACAGAGAGGTGCTTGAGAGAGACAGCTTTAGATTCCATTTGACATCCAAAGTAGCTCCACTATGAACTAGTCATTATTCAATAAATCAGGATTTCAAGTAAAGAGAAAATATGGCACTAGAGGATAAAGCAAAGGTATTTAAAAAATTCCAGCTATGCTTCCCAAATCAGGAATATATTTTTCAGTGTAGCACTGGGTTTGCTACAAGAAGTTATTAACTTTTTGTCAACATCATCAACATGTCCCATCTTTTGATTGGTCACTATAATGAATTTTTAAAGTGTATGGCCCATTTCCTTGTTGAAATTAAAAAAAAAAAAGCTAACATTATTGGTGAAAATTATGCTTTCTTTGGCTTAATTATAAAGACCTATGGGCATCCCTGGTGACTCACTGGTGAAGAAACTGCCTGCCATGCAGAAGATGCAGGAGTGCCAGTTGGTTCCCTGAGTCAGGAAGATCCCCTGGAGGAGGGTGTGGCAACCCACTCCAGTATTGTTGCCTGGAGAATCCCATGGAAAGAGGAGCCTGGTGGGTTATTGTTCACCCATGGGGTCACGAAATATTGGCCATAACTGAAATGACAGAGCACGCATGAAGATCTATAATTTGAATGTGGAAAAATTACTCTTGAAAAAATGTTCTTAGGTTTATACATTTATTCCATTTATAATTTATTTGCTGGTATAAATAATATATTACTTATTGCAACTTTATTTCTGGAAAAATTTAGCATTCTTGGGCCTTCCCTGGTGATTCTAGTGGTTGAGACTCTACACTTTCATCACAAGGGGCAAGGATTTGATCCCTGTTCAGGGATTTAAGATCCCATATGCTACCCAGTGTGGCCAAAAAAAAAATTTTGTTTGCACTTTCAGTGTGTTGCAGGAATAGAAAAGTAATTGCTTTATGTAAAACATTATTAAATAATACAATTATTCAATAAGCACTCCTTTTAAAATTTATTTTATGCATTGCATTCTGTTTTAGGTTCTATGGTATAAACCTTAAGTATGAAAAAGCACCAGAAAACTTACAGTCTAGATGTGACAACAAAAATAACACAGACCAATTCAGTTGTGGCTAACTCTTCGCAACTCTGTGGACTGTAGCCCACCAGGCTCCTCTAAACATGGGATTCTCCAGGAAAGAATACTAGAATGGGTTGCCATGCCCTCCTCCAGAGTATCTTCCCAACCCACAGATCGAACCTCGCATCTCCTGAGTCTTCTGCATTGGCAGGTAGGTTCTTTACTAGTGCCACCGGGGAAGCCCCAGAGAACAAATAGTGTGAAGCTAATAGGCACATAACAACACATACTATTTATCTTTTCTTTCTGAAGGCTATTTCTGTTGTTTTTTCACCCTGGAAAACTCTTAGCCCTTGTGGTCACATTGCTTAGTATTGTCTGGCTCTCCAGCTATTGGTAGGCTACAGTTCATTGGGTTGCAAAGAATCAGACACGACGGAAATGACTTAGCACACATGCATAACAGCCTGAAAAACAAATCTCAAATTTTTGTTCCAGTTTCACATTCTTTTTTGTTATTGTATATTTCTTTATTCATTCCTCCCTTTGCCCTTAAAAGTATGTTATGAAATGTTTTAAAAATACTGGAGAGAAGAGGGAATAATTAGACTCCTACACAGGTAAATCTCAAAAATATAGCAGTCAGTGAATATAGTAAGTTGGAAAATAATACATTGTGCATGATATATAAAACTTGAAACCTGCAAAACAACACAATATAATGTTTATCAGTATTGAATGTTAATATTTTAGCATATTAACTCAATATAAAAATAAACTAAAAGGTTACAGGACAATTGAAACCCTTTATGTTTCCTCCCTCTCTGTTGAGAAAGATTTTTATTATTATTTTGGAGTTTATATTTCTATCATGTTTTTATGATATTTCTGTATAGTTAGATATCAACTCTGAATATTCACTAGAAAGATTGATGCTGAAGCTGAAGCTCCAATACTTTGGCCACATGATGCAAAGAGCCAACTCATTGGAAAAGACCCTGATCTTGTGAAAGACTGAGGTCAGTAGGAGGAGATGACAGCCAATGAGATGGTTGGATGACATCCCTGACTCAATGGATATAAGTTTGAGCAAACTCTAGGAGATAGTGAAGGACAGGGAAACCTGGTGTGTTGCAGTCCATGGGGTCACAAATAATTGGATACAACTGAACAACTACAACAAACATCAATATAAAATATATAGCATGGTTCTCTATGTTTTCATACTGCAAATTGGCATCTTATAAGATATCTTATGTATATTATCACTATTTTTGATATTTTTTCATGTTAATACATGTAATGCTAATGTATTCATTTTAATGAATATCCTTTGATAATGTTGTTCAAATGTAACTGCTTGTGATTGTCTTATTGATATAATCAAGATTTATTTCTCCTAATATTTTGAAATTGAAACACTGTTAATATCGGCATTCTTATTCATACCTCTTGGGCACCCTTGTAAGAGCTTTAGACATTAGCAACACAATGGACTTAGCAAGTGTGTAGGATAATATACCTCAGGTTTTAGGTATTCACACTCAGTACTTCAAGTACTGTAGTCATATTTTCAAATTAGGAGTAAGGACCGTGCTGCAGAGGTTTTCAATATCCCCAGTGATGCCTTCACATATGGTAAGGGATGACTCAATGAACATGGGTTTGGGTAGACTCTGGCAGTTGGTGATGGACAGAGAGGCCTGGCATGCTGCTGTTCATGGGGTCGCAAAGAGTTGGACACTACTGAGGGACTGAACTGAAACTGAAGGGATGTCTGATACTCACTACCTAAATGATGTTTATTTTCATGACCTCAAGTACTGTCTATATGCTAACATCATCTAATTAGATAGTCAAAGTCAAACTCCTGAGACCTAAACAGTTCCTCTGCTCTCCCTCCCACCCTCTCCTTGCTCTACCCTCGCCTGCCGTCCCTCTTTTCTTGCTCATTCCTTCCTTCCAAAAGAAAGTATTTACTAAAACTCTAATCAGAACCATCAACATTAAATACCTAAAATGGAGTTAATCACTCTGGCTCTACAAAATTTACTTTCCAAGTTTATTACCAAACCTGCTTCTTTTTTCCTTTGTCCTCTATTTTGATTCTACTTTTGTCCTGTCCTTTTTTTCCACTGAAGCTGAAATAGTCTTTTTTTAAAGACATTTACTCAGTGTAATGATCAGACTGTTATATTGAAGTAGTCTTTTTGATTTGAAAATTTGATTAATTCACTCCTCTATTCAATAGCTCACTATTGCTTTCATGACCCAAAGATTAGTGTAACAGGTACATTTTTCTCTTCAGCTACCAGTACTTTGTACTTTCAATTTATGAATGAAACCACTAGTCTCCATGTTCAGTTTACAGATAAAACCACATTATCAGCTACTTACAATTTGATATGCATTATTTCATCATGAGTATTTTTGCTGCCTAGAATCTTTCTCTTCCCTTATTGAACAGGCTAATTCCTCCCAGTCCTTTAGAGTTAATTTTTCTCGAGAGGTCTTCTTTCATCTCTGAGTTAGGATCCAGTGGCTTTGTTTTCTCCCAGTTTTATTGTGATATATTTGAATACATGCTTGCATGCTTAATTGTTTAGTAGCATCCAATTCTTTGCTACCCAATTCTTTGCTACCACCAGGCTCCTCTGTCTGGATTTTTCAGACAAGAATAATTTGGGTGGGTTGCCATTTCCTGGAGTGGGTTGCCATTTCCTTCTCCAGGGGATATTCCTGACCCAAGGATCATACAGCATTGTAAAAGTTTAAATGTACAATATAATGATTTGACTTATATCATTCACGGAATGATTATCAAAATAGGTTTAACAAATATTCATCATGTCATATAGGTACAACATTAGAGGGATAATATTTTTTCCTTATGATAAGAACTCTTAGGATTCACTCTCAACTTTCATATAAAACTTACAACAGAGTTCATTATCACATTGTATATTATATCCCTAGTGATGACATATTTTATAACTGGAAGTTCTTATTTTTTTGTTACATTTACCTAATTTCCCATTTCTAGAATGTAGACCCTCCAGTCATTTCATTTTGATTCCCTGTGGTGTTTTTTGAGCATTTCTTTCATATCACAGATCATGATAGTGAAAAAGTTAATTACTCAGTCATATCCTGCTGTTTGCGACAGCAGGGACCCCCCACTGTCCATGGAATTCTCCAGGCAAGAATGCTGGATCAGGTATACATTACCTTCTTCAGGGGATCTTCTGAACTCAGGGATAATACTCAGGTTTCCTGCATTGTAGGTAGATCCTTTACTGTCTGATAAACCAGATCATACTTAAACCGGGAATTTGATTATTTGCCTGCCTCAGTAACTCAGGGCTCCTTGAAGACAGGACTAGAAACTTACAGCACTAGCTTCCAGGCTCTTACAACTGAGGTGACACTTCAGTTCAGTTCAGTCGCTCTGTCGTGTTCAACGCTTTGATACCCCATGAATTGCAGCACTCCAGGCCTCCCTGTCCATCACCAACTCCTGGAGTTCACTCAAACTCATGTCCATTGAGTTGGTGATGCCATCTAGCCACCTTGTCTTCTGTCGTCCCCTCTCCTGATGCCACCAATCCCTCCCAGCATCAGAGTCTTTTCCAATGAGTCAAAATTTCCCATGAGGTGGCCAAAGTACTGCAGTTTCAGCTTTAGCATTAGTCCTTCCAAAGAAAACCCAGGACTGATCTCCTTTAGAATGGACTGGTTGGAACTTCTTGCAGTCCAAGGGACTCTCAAGAGTCTTCTCCAACACCACAGTTCAAAAGCATCAATTCTTTGATGCTCAGCTTTCTTAACAGTCCAACCCTCACATCTATACATGACCACTGGAAAAACCATGGCCTTGACTAAACAGACCTTGGTTGACAAAGTAATGTCTCTGCTTTTCAATATGCTATCTAGGTTGGTCATAACTTTCCTACCAAGGAGTAATCGTCTTTTAATTTCATGGCTGCAATCACCATCTGGAGTGATTTTGGAGCCCCCCAAAATAAAGTCAGCCACTGTTTCAACTGTCTCCCCATCTATTTCCCATGAAGTGATGAGACCAGATACTATATTTTCTTTTTCTGAATGTAGAGCTTTAAGTCAACTTTTTTGCTCTCCTCTTTCACTTTCATCAAGAGGTTTTTAGTTCTTATTCACGTTCTGCCATAAAGGTGGTGTCATCTGCATATCTGAGGTTATTGATATTTCTCCTGGCAATCTTGATTCCAGCTTGTGCTTCTTCCAGTCCAGCGTTTTTCATGATGTACTCTGTATATAAGTTAAATAAGCAGGGTGACAATATACAGCCTTGACATACTCCTTTTTCTATTTGGAACCAGTCTGTTGTTCCATGTCCAGTTCTAACTGTTGCTTCCTGACCTGCATATAGGTTTCTCAAGAGGCAGGTCTGGTATACTCATGTTTTCAGAATTTTCCACAGTTTATTGTGATCCACACAATCAAAGGCTTTGGCATAGTCAATAAAGCAGAAATAGATGTTTTTCTGGAAGTCTCTTGCTTTTTTGATGATCCAGCAGATGTTAGCAATTTGATCTCTAGTTCCTCTGCCTTTTCTAAAACCAGCTTGAACATCTGGAAGTTCACAGTTCATGTATTGCTGAAGCCTGGTTTGGAAAATTTTGAGCATTACTTTACTAACCTGTGAGATGAGTGCAATTGTGCGGTAGTTTGAGCATTCTTTGGCATTGCCTCTCTTTGGGATTGGAATGAAAACTGACCCAGACTAGTTTTCATTAGAATGAAAACTGATTTGGAATGAAAACTGTCTTGTGGCCACTGCTGAGTTTTCCAAATTTGCTGGCATATTGAGTGCAACACTTTTACAGCATCATCTTTCAGAATTTGAAATAGCTCAACTGGAATTCCATCACCTCCACTGGCTTTGTTCATAGTGATGCTTTTCTAAGGCCTACTTGACTTCACATTCCAGGATGTCTGGCTCTAGGTGAATGATCACACCATCGTGAATATCTTGGTCGTGAAGATCTTTTTTGTACAGTTCTTCTGTGTAATCTTGTCACGTCTTCTTAATATCTTCTGCTTCTGTTAGGTCCATACCATTTCTGTCCTTTATCGAGCCCATCTTTGCATGACATATTCCCTTGGTATCTCTATTTTTCTTGAAGAGATCTCTAGTCTTTCCCATTCTGTTGTTTTCCTCTATTTCTTTGCATTGATCACTGAGGAAGGCTTTCTCATCTCTCCTTGCTATTCTTTGGAACTCTGCATTCAGATGCTTATATCTTTCCTTTTCTCCTTTGCTTTTTGCTTCTCTTCTTTTACAGCTATTTGTAAGGCATCTCCAGACAGCCATTTTGCTTTTTTGCATTTCTTTTCCATGGGGATGGTCTTGATCCCTATCTCCTGTATAATGTCAGAAACCTCCATGCATAGTTCTTCAGGCACTCTATTTATCAGATTTAGTCCTTTAAATCTATTTCTCACTTCCACTGTATAACCATAAGGGATTTGATTTAGGTCATACCTGAATAGTCTAGTGGTTTTCCATACTTTCTTCAATTTGAGTCTGAATTTGGCAATAAGGAGCTCATGATCGGAGCCACAGTCAGCTCCGGTCTTGTTTTTGCTGACTGTATAGAGCTTCTCCATCTTTGGCTGCAAAGAATATAATCATTCTGATTTCGCTGTTGACCATCTTGTGATGTCTATGTGTAGAGTCTTCTCTTGTGTTGTTGGAAGAGGGTGTTTGCTATGACCAGTGCATTTTCTTGGTGAAAATCTATTAGCCTTTGCCCTGGTTCATTCAGTATTCCAGGGCCAAATTTCCCAGTTACCCCAGGTGTTTCTTGACTTCCTACTTTTGCATTCCAGTCCCCTATAATGAAAAGGATATCTTTTTTTCTGTGTTAGTTCTAAAAGGTCTTGTAGGTCTTCATAAAACCGTTCAACTTCAGCTTCTTCAGCATTACTGGTTGGAGCATAGACTTGGATTACTGTGATATTGAATGGTTTGCCTTGGAAACGAACCGAGATCATTCTGTGGTTTTTGAGATTGCATCCAAGTACTGCATTTTGGACTCTTGTTGACCATGATGGCTACTCCATTTCTTGTAAGGGATCCTGCCCAAAGTAGTAGATATAATGGTCATGTGAGTTAAATTCACCCATTCCAGTCCATTTTAGTTTGGCAATTCCTAGAATGTCGATGTTCACTCTTACCATCTCCTGTTTGACTACTTCCAATTTGCCTTGATTTATGTACCCTACATTCCAGGTTCCTATGCAATATTATTCCTTACAGCATCGGACCTTTCTTCTGTCACCAGTCACATCCACAACTGGGTATTGTTTTTGCTTTGGCTCCATTCCTTCATTCTTTCTAGAGTTATTTCTCCACTGATCTCCAGTAGCATATTGGGCACCTACTGACCTGGGGAGTTCCTCTTTCAGTATCCTGTCATTTGCCTTTTCATACTGTTCATGGGGTTCTCAAGGCAAGAATATTGAAGTGGTTTGCCATGCCCTTCTCCAGTGGACCACATTCTGTCAGACCTTTCCACCATGACCCACCCGTCTTGGGTGGCCCCACATGGCATGGCGTAGTTTCATTGAGTTAGACAAGGCTGTGGTCCTAGTGTGATTAGATTGACTAGTTTTCTGTGACTATGGTTTGTGTGTCTGCCCTCTGATGCCTCTCATAACATCTACCATCTTACTTGGGTTTCTCTTACCTTGGATGTGGGGTATCTCTTCACGGCTGTTCCAGCAAAGTGCAGCCACTGCTCCTTACCTTGGACGAGGGGTATCTCCTCACATCGCCCCTCCTGACCTTGAACATGGAGTAGCTCCTCTCGGCCCTCCTGCACCCGCACAGCCACAGTTCCTTGGACTTGGGGTTTGTTCCTCTCAGCTGCCACCCCAACCTCTGCAGTGTGGGGTAGCTCCTCCCGGCTGTCACCCCTGACCTCAGACGTGGGGTAGCTCCTCTGGCCCCTGAGAACATACATATCGAAATGCTTCCTCAAATTCATATGGTTAGATCTTGGCCTGAAATTCAAGCCTACTTATTTCCAGAGCAGACATTTCTCTATCATCAAAGAAAATGTCATTTTTCAAAAGTAATATGGAAATAGATCAGTGTCATATGATATTAGGGTTACCAAGGAAACCTTTCTGGTCTAAAAATGTCATTTTTCTTTACTGAATGATTCCTAAAATTCCAATAGTAGAAATATTAAAAATAGTAAATTTTTGAAATGCAAATATTTTAAAAAGATAGAATAGTAATTTTTATTCACCCTATAGTATACATAATTGTACTGAAGTGAAAATGATGATATAAGAACCTTTCCCAGTAGCAAATAAAGAGACAAACTAGAGGACCTAAGTATTAGGAACTTGAAAGAACAGGCAAAGTTGCTAGAGATGTTCTGAAAGTATCCTCTATTTGCCTCATCTTGGGCAGGTACCTTTTGGAACCACATTTACATGAGTGGTTAGTCACTCAGTTGTGTCTGACTCTTTGTGACACCATGGACAGTAGCCAGCCAAGCCCCTCTGTCCATGGGATACTCCAGGCAAGAATACTGGAGTGGGTAGCCTATCCCTTCTCCAAAGGATCTTTCTGACCTAGAAATTGAACCAGGGTCTCCTGCATTGCAGGCAGATTCTTTACCAGCTGAGCTACCAGGGAAGTCCATTTACAGATGTACTTCCTCAATTTCTCTATCTGTTCTTTGACATCCACATTCAAAAGACCTACTAATACACTTGACCTTTTCCTCTAAGAATAACTACAATATTCAAAATAAATATTCTCCACATCTAGTATAGTAATAGAGATAAAGTTATAAAAACAACTTAGGTAAATTAAATAATTAACATAGAATTCTGCTTGGTGGCTACCTTTAATGAGAAGAAGATGATTAAAGGAAAGGACTTGCCATGGTGAGAGAGAAGGCTTCTTTTGCTCTTTCTTCTTCTTATGCTTCTTCTTTTTCTTTCTCTTCTTCCTCATCTTTTTCTTCATTTTAAAGTGAGGATTATGTATTTACAGTGTGTTGACCTTCACTTTTGTGTTTTTATATATATGGGTTTTATTTTAAAATGAAAAATATTTATGCAAAAGAATAAATACATATAAAAGGCAGATATTTTTCCAAGGACAAAAAAAATACAAGAAAAATTTATCAGCCCAATATAAAGATTAGGAAACTGATACGTAGAATGGGAAGGGTTTTTTTTTTTTTTTTTTAAAGGTAATGATAGGATGAGACTGAGATTTTTTTGAGCTCTAGCTAACTGAGCACTTTTCTCTCTCTTTCTCTCTCTATTCTCTCACTTTTTCTCCCATGAGAGAGGGATTCTGTTAAGCAGGGGTTATTCCTTCAATACTTATATTAAGCAGTTATTATTTTTATAGCCCCATTTTTACATGAAGAAAATTTAAGATGAAATTGAGCAACTTGTGCAAGATGGGAAAAAAGAAAGCAGTTCCTGACAGTTGGAACCTGGTACCATCAGCTATTTTTTGGTGCTCACCTGTAGAACATAAACAATTTAATTGACCATAATGGTAGATAAGGGTACTCTGTGATCAAAACCAGAATACTTTGTAATCAGGTCTGAACATACACACAAATCTTGGACATTGTCCAAATCACAAAATGATCAAACACATCACTTTCTGGCTGTTACTGTCACTAGCTGACTGTTACTTCTTTAACAATTGTAATTTTATCCTCAGCCTACTTTTCCTTCCTTCTAGATAGGAGTTATTATGAGAAATAGTCATGTAATTGACCATATTTCAAAACATCATAAAGCCAGAGCAAAGCCTTGTTTCCTTTTCAGTTCAGTTCAGTCACTAAGTCGTGTCTGGCTCTTTGCAACCCCATAGATTACAGCATGCCAGGCCTCCCTGTCCATCACCAGCTCCCAGCATTTACTCAAACTCAAGTCCATTGAGTCAGTGATGCCATCCAACCATCTCATCCTCTGTCGTCCCCTTTTCCTATCGCCTTCTATCTTTCCCAGTATCAGGCTCTTTTCCAATGAGTCAGTTCTTCTCATCAGGTGGCCAAAGTATGGAGTTTCAACTACAGCATCAGTCCTTCCAATAAATATTCAAGACTGATTCCCTTTAGGATGGCCTGGTTGGATCTCATTGCTGTCCAAGGGACTCTCAAGTGTCTTATCCAACACCACAGTTCAAAAGCATCAATTCTTCAGCAGTCAGCTTCCTTTATATTCCAACTTTCACATCCATGCAGGACTACTGGAAAAACCATAGCTTTGACAAGATGGACCATTGTTTGCAAAGTAATGTCTCTCCTCAAAACTAACTCACACAATTCCAAAACATATCTTTCTTTTCCAGTACTGTCTTTCTGGGAAGCCCCATGGGATATGTTCATCCTCATTGCAGCACAGCCAGCTTATTCTACTATAGGTGTGTTCCTAGTTGTCTTTGGTTGAAAGGTATTGACTGAGTCATGTGTCTATGCTTACTTTGGAGGTAATTTGCAATTAATAAAGGGGTTCTGTACCCTATTTAGAAGTAGAGAAGCAAGGATAACAGGGAAGATTTTGAGGTAGATATGAAGAAATTTGAAAATATGACAGACTTCCTAGACTGCCAAGTGTCAATGTTTCCTGAATCCTCACTATCTTCTGTTATTTGCTTCCTTGTGCTGTGGCAGACATATAATGTTTAAGACCCATGGTACATGACAATTTCAATATCTCAAGAAAATCCTGGACTTTTTATTTTTTTTAACAGGCTTAGTAATGAATTTAAAATATATTGCTTTAGTGATGTATTTTTGCATTTTTTAGGGTACAATGGCAATTTACTGAAGTCAGATGTGTTCTCATTGAATACAGTGTTGTTTGTAATTACATAGAACAGCTTTCCTTTTCTCCCTTTCTCATTTCTTTGTTCTGAAAATCTTCTGAATATCAATTTGTAAGCTCTTGTTTACAGTTACCTGCTGTGTGCTTAAGACATCCCACGAGTTCATTGATGCATTAGATCTTTGAGATAAGGAGGAATAATGAGGATGAGCAACATGAGATAAATGTAAGTCTGAAAATGATGAAAGAATCATAGAGATTCAAGATATGATGGCTCTCAGCTAAGGGTCTCTTACGCTTAGTGTCACTGTGACTAGACAATAATTTTGATAGTAGGGTCAGGAAACAATTTGAGAAATATTTGAGAAGTGAATTAAAATGGATATTAAAAACTCTTTAAAAGTGTAACCAACCTGGTGTAAAGAAGAGAAACATGGAAAAGGAACTAAGATGATACATAGAAAAGAGAAGAAAGGTAGGAATTGCTGACATTTAAAAACATTTTATAATAATAGCCTGCTCGAGCTAAACCTTATCATTAGTTGACATTCTTCCCTTGAATAAGTGGATTCTATATTCCCTCTCTCTGAACTTGGCTGTGGTTTTTGTGACTGTTCCAAAGTATAGATGTTAGTGAAAACGATGACACATGATAGGTTAGAAAAAACCATGCAGCATCTGCTGATTTATCTTGAATAGTCACTCTGGGAGCTTTCAACAAACACTTAAGGATCTCTACTATTCTGAGGAAGCCACAGAGAAGTTTACAAGGATAGACAACAGAGACCCAGAAACATAGCCTACTGTTTGAGCCCCAGCTGTTTCAGACTGCCCAGCCTAGGCGTTAGAGCATGGGAATGAAAACTTCGGACTGCCAGTGCTTAAGAGATTCACAGGATGCTCGGGGCTGGTTCATTGGGATGACTCAGAAGGATGGTATGGGGAGGGAGGTGGAAGGGGGGTTCAGGATGGGGAACGTGTACACCCGTGGCGGATTCATGTCGATGTATGGTGAAACCAATACAATATTGTAAAGTAATTAGCCTCCAATTAAAATAAATAACTTTATATTAAAATAAAAGAAAGAAAGAAAGAAAAAAAGGATTCAAAGTAAGAACTCTCAGAACTTACTCAACTCCCAGATCTTTGAGGAAAATAAAAGAATTGTTGTTTTCTACTACTGTTCTAGCATGGTTTGGTACAGAGTGATTGGTAACTGATACATCAGGTGTGCTGAGTACCAATCCATGAGTCTGTCTTTGGGCAATATGGGGGCCATTTGGAAAACTGTTCTTTTAAACCCAGGACCATATATTCAAACACAAAATTTCAAATAATTAACACTTTCTAAATTATAAAATAGGCATGATAATATCTAGTCTACATATCTGGTATTGTTGAGGAGGCTTGAATGATGCAAAACATTTGACTTTTTAATTTGTTTAACAAGAAAGTGTTATGTAAACACATAATTGGTATTCTGATTAGCATTATAACAGTTGCTAATACTTATTGAACACTGAATATATTTCAGAGACTCATTTCATTATAGTGGTCAGCCTCAAAGATAACCCCATGGTAATCACCAGTTATTGCTATTCATTAGTTTGTATGATAACCTTTACTTGCAAAGTTGGCTGGGTTCAACTGGCTGGCCTTCTAAAGAATAGCATATGGCAAATGTAATGAGACCACTACCATAAGTAGTTCATAAAAGACTGACTTCAGTTTTACTTGTAGATTCTCTCTCTTTTTGGTTTTGATGAAACAAGCAACTATGTGGAAGAGTCTCAAATGACAAGGAATTGAGGTCAAATTGCAGCTAATAGCAAGAAAGGTACTGAGGATGTGAGTCCAAAAACCCAGAAGGAGTTGGATTCTGCAACAATCATATAAATGAATTCAGAAGCAGAAACTGCCCCCAGTTGAATCTTTATTACAGCCTTGTGAGGTATTATAAAGCTGAGGACCCAGCTAAATCATACTCAGTTTCTTGATGTAAAGGAATTATAAGATAATAAATATGTGTTGTTTCAAAAGAATGAGTTTTAGGGTAATTTTTAATGTGATGATAGATAACAAATATGTCCATATTAACAAAACTATGACAAATAGATGATCACTATCTTAGGGTCTCACAATTTATAATCATTGTATTTTTAGTGCTTGGGATATCCTGTCATTAATCTAGATTATTTCTTTCTCCTCTGCCATGGGGAGAGACTGAGAAAGCAGTTAGATTAAAATGCAATTCAGCAGAAATTTTGAGGAAAAAAATGCTGCCTTGTACACCTTAATTATATGAATTAGAGAAATGAACAAAGAATAAAAGTGAAAATTTAAAGTCAAGTTAGAGTCAAAGGGATTAAAATATATTGTGGATTTACTCTACCAGGATTGATGTTTTACACATTCAGATCCTGTGTTAGTGCCTTGTAACTTGAATGTTCCCAGGTTACTTATTTCATGGACCATTTCTGGATGGCACAATCTTCCCTTTGCATCATGTCTGAAAATATCTGCAGTGCAGACTCTTTAACCACAAAGTTAAATTAAAACATGTAATCAATAGTAAAATCGATAAACCAGATTTTAAAAATTAAAATCTATGTCCAGGTTTTAATTTTGCAGTTTGTTACAGATAATGAAAATCACTGAATAAACATGGTGTGAAAAACTTGTTCACATGAACAGTTCCATACCCAGCCTAATCCTTCTCAAAGCTTGGAGTGTGTTTGCTCCTGAGTTCAACACACCAGGTCTACTTGAGCCTCGCTGTAGGCAATTGTATCTACTCCTTTACAGCTTTATAGTCAGTGAGGCTTCCCTGTGGTCATAACAGTTTGATTACTTCACAAAGTCCATACCTTGCTCAAAACAAGGATCAAGGACTGGAGCAGAAAATCCTCCCTGATTCATTCTAGCTCAATTTCTTTTTTTGTTTCTTCCTGGAAATTCACATGTTGTGTAGTCAATGCTGTCTGGTTTCCTTTCTCCAATTAACCTGGTATTCTGGAATACAGGTCAATCCGACCTGGGAAATGGGTCTCAGCTTTTAAGTTGTCATTTTATTCCCTCTGTGAAAGGAACTCAGTGCAATCTAGTAGGTAGGCACTAGGCTAGATAGTTATGAGTTTAATTTCTACCTCAAATCCATGCTATCAGTGTGAACTAATAGCAAATTTAAGCAGTTTCCTTTTCCAAAATAAGAGATTAAAATGTATATGCAAGTATAAACCATCTTCAGGACTACTGTGAGGATTGTATAAAACATATCACATTATTACACACAAATGGCTTAAAATAATATAATTTTCCCCCAATCTCCACAAATGAGCTTTTTTTGTAAAGCTTTGTCCTATATGGGGCTTCCCTGGTGGCTCAGAAGGTAAAAAATTCACCTGCAATGCAGGAATTCTGGGTTTCATCCCTGGTTCGGGGAAGGCCCCCTGGAGAAGGGAATGGCAACCCACACCAGTATTTTTGCCTGGAGAATTCCATGGATAGAGGAGCCTGGCGGGCTACAGTCCTTGGGGTCACACTTTTACCCTGGAATGCTGGTGAAATATACAATTAATCATAGTCAATTGATATGATTCTGGAAATAAATTATTTCTAAAGCTATCTGCTAGTTATTAGTAAATAGCTGATGACAGTCATTTGTGATAGTATACAAATGTAGCATTAAAGAGTGGAATGATGAATTCAGGTTTCCTCTCTTCCATCTAAAACCTGAGTCCTGAACTTTCACAGACAGCTGTCCCATAGAAGTAGAAGACTCAAACATAATTCACATTTCCCATTAGCTGCACTATATATTGAAGAATATCTACATATAGCCTCTAAAATTCTTGGGGAAAGTTATTTTGAACTTAGAATTCTGGATCAAGACTAAAATATCAATCAAATGTGATATTATATAAACATTTCCCAAGAAAAAACTGAAAATATTGATCTTTATTACAACATTTCTTGGGAAGTTATTTGAAAAGTTGATAGAAGGCTCCTGAATATTGGAAGGGGATAAGAATACAGAGTGGGAAGTGAAAGATACTAGACTAGTCTAGAAATGTGCTACTGTCTTTTGGAAATTGAAAAATCTTAAGGACGTTGTAAGAAAAATGTTAACAGCAATCTTGTAACTCATTCCTTCTCCTTGAGTCAGAATAATGAGTGATAAGACATTTTCTTGTAAACCTGCTAAATGAGCTTAAGCTGACATACTTGGAAAGATGTAAATGGCATTACTCGTGCCAAGCTATTTGAAAGTCCCTTCCTGTAAAAGTTTTCAAGTAGGATATACCTTGCTTGACTAGAGTGCTTACTTATGGTGCATAGCTAAATAATTGATAGAGCATAAAAAGCATTTTGAAATGAAAATGATTCTTTTATGAACACTATTTCTGTCTGTGTTGCTTAAGTCTTTTCTGTTATTATAAAAACAAATCCTAAAACAAGAGAAAGAGATATTTTTCAAGCTTGCCTATGAGGGCTTAGGATTCTAATGGGGAAATAGTATTTTGATTATGACTGTCACTCACCTATAATCCTTTTATTATTACCAAAATTTGGTGTTGGATAAGATCTATGCTTCAATCAAATCCTTTTCGTCAGTTCAACCCTTCAAATGAACATAGTTTTAATACAAATAAAAAGGTAATTTAAAACTCCAGAAGAAGCAATGGATGTATAAGGAAGGTATGATAATAATATCATTTAACTGCATAGGAAATCATATATGCATATTCATACAAGGAAAATAATTTATTTATTTTTCTGTTTAAAATAACCTTATAGAAAAAGCACAGAACATACAATTAATTATGAAGTATTATGTAAATGCTATAAGCTTTGGCATTAAAAATACAAATAAAAGGAATTCAGACATAGAAGAGAAAGAGAATTAAAGGAAATGATTGGCAGGTTTCCATCTTATACAGTGAGTAATTGACACAGTCTGGTTGTATAACAAAGTCTCACATGAATTTTATGGCACTAAAATATGTCTCAATAAATGATTAATTTTAAAAATACTGAATAAACAGGAAATCTGGAACATATGGACTATCTAGTGTTTACATTTTTTATTTTTTATCGGAGTATAGTAGATTAACAATCTTGTGTTAGTTTCACATATATTAGCAAAATGATTCAGTGAAACATAAATAATTATCTATTCTTTTTCAAATGATTTTTCCATATAGGTTACTACAAAGTATTAAACAGCGTTCCCTGTGCTATAATAGTGTGTTGGTTATCTATCCTAAAAATATTAGTGTGTACATGTCACTCTCAAGTTCCCAATTTATTGTTCCCCTTCCACATTTCCCCCTTGGAAACCATAAGTTTGTCTTTTAAGTCTGTGAGTCTGTTTTTGTTTTGTAAATATGTTTATATGTATCATTTTTTAAAATTCCACATATAAGTTATATGATAATTCTTTTATAACACTTTACTTAGTATGATGATCTTTGGATCCATCCATGTTGCTGCAAATGACATTATTTTTAATGGCTAAGTAATATTCCACAGTATATATGTACCACATCTTTATCCATTCATCTGTTGATAGACATTTAGATTGCTTCCATGTGTTTGCTGTCATAAACAGTACTTAAATGAATACTAGGGTACATGTGTCCATTTGAACCATGTTTTCCTCCAGATATATGCCTAGGAGTGGGATTGCTGAATCATATGATAGCTCTATTTTTAGTTTTTTAAAGAAGCTCCTCCGTACAGTTCTCCATAATGGCTGCACCAATTTATTGATGCATTCCCACCAACAGTTTGAGAATGTTCCTATATTTCTTATGGAGATGGCCAAGATGAAGGAAGTAAGCTCAAAAGAGTAAGCACTTTTCACGTTTCTACTTGTATCATATTTACTAACATTTCATTTACAAAAGTAAGTCACATGATCAAATCCAAAGTCAAGTAACAGTGAAGGACATTTGACCATGGAGATGGAAGGTACTGAAATGTCATATAGCATAGATATGAAGAAGGAGAAGGTGAAAAATTCAGTCCAATGAAGAAATATATTGCATATCTTAAATTTAAGACTGTTACTTGCATATAAGAGTTACCAGTGGATATTTGTTCATTACTACACTTCCTCATAATAGCTGTCTTCCTCTAGGTTTAAGAATTTTTCGTATTCATACTATCCCTTGATACATTATATGCTAAACAGACAAATTGGAAAAAAAGGACAAAATAGGAAAGACATATATCATTTCTGATTCACAGATAGGCATAAAACATGATTGGGACATAAAAGCATTTGGTTCATACTCACTTGGAAGTATAACTCACCTAATTTGTATTTATGTACAAAAATAGCTGAAATTTCTCATTTAATGACATGCTCTTGCTTCATTAAGAAAGGAAGAAAAGTACCTGAGTCAAGTCTATCTTACTATAAGCAGAACAAGAACTGTACGTTTCTAAAAGCTTCTAGGGGGCTTCCCTGGTGATCCAGTGGTTAAGAACTCATCTTGCAATGCAGGGGACATGAGTTTGATTGCTGGTTGGGGAGCATATGCCATGGAGCATCTAAGCCCACATGCCGTGACTGCTGAGCCTGTGTGCTCTGGAGCCCACAAGACCCAACTTGAGAGTTCACATGCCACATCTACTGAAACCTGTGCACTCTAGAGCCTGTGCCCCACAGTTAGAGTCAGTGTGCTGCGAGTACAGATTCCACATGACACAATGAATATCCCACATGCCAGATGATGCAATGAAGATTTCACAACTAAGACCTAATTCAAACAGATAAATACACTTTGAAAAAAAAATAAGAAAGAAGCTTCTGAAATAGGACTCCTGGAATGCATGTGGGTGCTCTTGGTGGGGATGGAGACAGGTGGGTTGGGTAAGGTAAAGAGATAGAGATGGTGGAAACTGGGAATATAAATAAAATTGTTGTGTATAGAGGGAAGAAAGGCCTCCCTGTCTATTGAGAGAGAAAATGATATAAACTGCTTTTGAGGAATATAGAAATGAAAAAACTGGAAAAAGTCAGTACTGACAGACTAATAACCCTAGTCAAGTCAATTTGGATAATATATGGAAATAATATTGATTGGATGTAGAATTACTCCTGGGCAAAAGTGACTATTATTATAAAATAACTCAGAAATTGCTCACTCATTAAAAGGGGGAATGGAGAAGGAAATGGCAACCCAGTCCAGTATTCTTGCCTAGAGAATCCTGTGGACAGAGAAGCCTGGTGGGCTGCTGTCCATGGGGTCTCACAGAGTTGGACATGATTGAAGCCTCTTGAGAAACCTATATGCAGGTCAGGAAGCAACAGTTAGAACTGGACATGGAACAACAGACTGGTTCCAAATAAGAAAAGCAGCACATCAAGGCTGTATATTGGCATGCTTATTTAACTTATATGCAGAGTTTATAATGAGAAATCCTGGGCTGGAAGAAACACAAGCTGGAATCAAGATTGCCAGGAGAAATATCAATAACCTCAGATATGCAGATGACACCACCCTTATAGCAGTAAGTGAAGAGGAACTAAAAAGCCTCTTGATGAAAATGAAAGAGGAGAGTGAAAAAGTTGGCTTAAAGCTCAGCATTCAGAAAATGAAGATCATGGCATCTGGTCCCATCACTTCATGGCAAATAGATGGGGAAACAGTGGAAACAGTATCAGACTTTATTTTGGGGGGCTCCAAAATCATTGCAGATGGTGACTGCAGATATGAAATTAAAAGATGCTTACTCCTTGGGAGAAAAGTTATGACCACCTAGATAGCATATTGAAAAGCAGAGACATTACTTAGCCAACCAATGTCCGTCTAGTCAAGGCTATGGTTTTTCCTGTGATCATGTATAGATGTGAGAGTTGGACTGTCAAGAAAGCTGAGCGCTGAAGAATTGATGCTTTTGAACTGTGGTGTTAGAGAAGACTCTTGAGGATACCTTGGACTGCATGGAGATCCAACCAGTCCATTCTAAAGGAGATCAGCCCTGAGATTTCTTTGGAAGGAATGATGCTAAAGCTGAAACTCCAGTACTTTGGCCACCTCATGGGAAATTTTGACTCATTGTAAAAGACTCTGATGCTGGGAGGGATTGGGGGCAGGAGGAGAAGGGGATGACAGAAGATGAGATGGCTGGATGGCATCACCAACTTAATGGACATGAGTTTGAGTGAACTCCAGGAGTTGGTGATGGACAGGGAGGCCTGGTGTGCTGCGATTCATGGGGTTGCAAAGAGTCGGACATGACTGAGTGACTGAACTGAACTGAACTGAACTGAATCAACTTAGCATGCATACATTCATTGGAGAAAGAAATGGCAACCCACTCCAATATTCTTGCCTGGAGAATCCCAGAGACAGAGGAGCCTCGTGGGCTGCTGTCTATGGGGTTGCACAGAGTCAGAGACTACTGAAGCAACTTAGCAGCAGCAGCAGCAAAAGAGGGAATAACCAAGGAACAGAATAACCTAGTTTATGTTAAATTGCAAGCATTAAAAATGAGACAAGACTGTCAGCATTAGAGTGTTAGATGCAATAACCAGAAATAACCAGATACAATTTGGTTTACTAATTATATTAAAATAATGTTTAAATTTCTTGTTTGAATGTGTAAGAAGATTTACAGTCTTCTAAATATAATGCCTAGTGTGTTTGGATTTGAAAGTATATGCATTAAGTTTTTATTAAAAAAAAAAAAACAATTGTATGCAAGGTGGATGAATGAAGATTGAGCCTAGGTTTCTGTCACAAGTGGTCTAAATTGCAGCTTAAAAATGCAATTTAAATTGATATGGCATAAATCCACCCTAGATTCTGTTACTTATGCCTGCAACCTTACATTAGGATTCTTGTATAACAGGTAGAACTATCAAGTGTTATCAGATATAACCAGGAAACAGAGTACAATAAATCAACCCCCACACGGAGAAACAGAATGTATTTTCTCAGTCACTGTGAAAATGGATGTCTTAGTTGCAAATGCAATAAAATAACAATATGAATATTTGATATATCTAAATTATACCTTCAACCTAACGTCAGAAAACAATTGATACAGCATATTCTCACAAACCTCAGTATGATTTGCAAGATGAGAGCCTACACATTGTCTACTATATTTTTTAACATTGCTTCAGTATATTTATATTGAACAATTACTTTAAAATATTATCTAGGGATATACAGAGTAATAAATGAGGGTCCTGTCCTCATAGAAGAGATGTGTTCAGATAATTACTGGTACAAATATAGGAGTATGTCCTGGTGGTTAGGGAAATGCAGAGGCATGGCACATAGTGTTGACCCTAGATAGCCATGGGAAGCTGATCATTGAATTCAGTCTTTATGGATACAAATATATATATATATATATATGAATTGTGTTTTTGACAGAGGAAAGATGATGAGTAAAGGCACAAAGATTAGGAAGAGTTTCACGTGTAGAAGAAATTATTTATTATTAGAGTAACTTGAGAGTTGTATGGCTATCAAGGAAAAAGATGCCGAAGATTATATACAGACTTGTAGGTCATACTAAGGGTTTTCCTTCGGTTAATGAAGCCAAAGTTTTTATAAGTTTGAAATATAGTTGATGTATATCATGTCAGTTTCATGTGTGCATCATAGTGATTCAATATTTAGATATTATACATTAAAAATTGTCACCACAATAAGTCTAAATACATCTGTCCCTGTACAAAGTTGTTATCACATTATAGATCATATTCCTTATTTTGTATATTACATTCTTATAATATTCATTTTATAAATAACAGTTTGTACCTCTTAATCTCCAAACCCCCCTCCCCAAACTCATCCCTCTGGCAACCTGTCCTTTGTTTTCTGTATCTATGAGTCTATTTTCATTTTGTTTTATTTTTAGATTCCACATTTAAGTGATATCATATAGTATTTGACTCTCTGTCTGACTTATTTTACTTGCTTGACATGATATATTCTAGATCCATCTATGTATTCACAAATGGCAAGAGTTCATTTACTTTATAACCCTGGGGAAAATTCCATTGTATATAAATACATTTTTTAAACTATTCATCTATAAATGAATACTTAGGTTGTTTCTATATCTTGGTTATTGTAAATTACGCTGCAAAGAACATAGGGATGCATATGTCTTTTTAATTTGGTCTTCTTTTGTTTTTGTCTTCTTTGGCTAAATATCCAAAAGGGAAATTTCTCGATTATACAGAGGTGTTATTCTTCATTTTTAAGGTATCTCTAGATCCTGGAAAACCCCATGGGTGGAGAAGCCTGGTAGGCTGCAGTCTATGGGGTTGCTAAGAGTTGGACACGACTGAGTGACTTTACTTTCACTCTTCACTTTCATGCATTGGAGAAGGACATGGCAACCCACTCCAGTGTTCTTGCCTGGAGAATCCCAGGGATGGAGGATCCTGGCGGGCTGCCGTCTATGGGGTTGTACAGAGTCGGACACGACTGAAGCGACTTAGCAGCAGCAGCAGCACTAGCAGATGGTTTTCCATAGTGATTGGACCAGTTCACAGCCCTATCAGCAGTACATATGGGTTCGTTTTTTTTCTGCATCCTTGCCAACAATTGCTGTTTTATTTTTGATGATAGCCATTCTGACAGGTGTTAACAGGTCATTGTGGTTTGATTTTCATTTCCCTGATGACTAGTGATGCTAGGTACATTTTAATGGGCACATTGGCTATCTGCATGTCTTCTTTGAAAAATCTGTATTCAGGTCCTCTACCACTTTTAACTGTGCTGTTTGTTTCTTTGATGATGAGTTGTATGAGTTTTTTTATACTTTTTTATATTAACCCTTTATCATCTATATACTTTGCAAAAGTTTTCTTCCATTAAGTAGGCTGTTTTTGGTTTTGTTGATGATTTCATTAGCTGTACAAAGGATTTTTACTTTCATGCAGTCCCTATATGTTTATTTATGCCTTTGTTGCCCTTGCCTGAGGAGTCAGAGCCAGAAAATAATATTGCTAATATCTATGTCAAAGTGCAGACTGCCTACGTTTATAATCTAGAAATTTTAGGTTTCAGATTTTAAATTTAAACCTTTAACCAGTTTTGAGATTTTTTTTTTTTGTATATGTGATGAAATAGTGGTACAGTTTTATTCTTTTGCATGCAGCAGTCCAATTTTCATAGCCGTCTTTGCCCAGTTGCGTATTCTTAACCACTTTGTCATAGATTAAGATTAACTGACTAAAAGTGGTTGGATTTTTTCCTGTGCTCTCTGTTCTGTTCTACTGATCTATATATTTATTTTTGCTAGTACCATGCTGTTTTGATTATTGTAGCTTTGTAGTATATTTTGAAGTCAAGTACTATGGTACCTCCAGCTTTGTTTTTTCCTCAGAATATTTTTATCTGTTCTGGGGCTTTTTGTAGTTGCATACAAAATTTAGCATTCTTTGTTCTATATCTGTGAAAAATGCCATTGATTTTAATAGGCATTACATTAAACCTGTAGATTGCATGGGTTTTATGATCATTTAAACTATATTGACTCTTCCCATCCATGAGAACAGAATATATTTATGTTTGTTTGTACCATCTTCAGTTTCTTTCCTCAATGTGTTACAGTTTTCAGTGTACCACATATTTAGTTAGATTTATTCTTAGGTATTCTTTTTGATGCAATTTAAAAAGTGATTGTTAATTTCTCTTTCAAGTTTGTTACTAATGTATAGAAAACACTGTAAATTTCTCTAGAGAAATTTTGTATCCTCTATCTTTACTGAATTTACCTATTTGATCCATTTTTTTGAGAAATCTTTAGGGTTTTATATATATATATATATATATATATAATATCATGTCATCTAAAAACAGTGAGAAGTTTACTTCTTCCTTTCCAATTTTGGTTTATTTTATGTATTTTAATTGTCTGTATTTTATGGCTAGAACTGCCAATACTATGTTGAATACAAATGGAGAGAATGGGCATCCTTGTCTTATTCCTATTCTTCAGTTCAGTTCAGTTCAGTCCTAATCTTAGTGGGGAATATTTCTGTTTTCCACCATTCTGTATGATATTGGGCTGTGATTTTATCATATATAGACTTTCATACATATACTGGTATGTTCCATCTATACACACATTTTTGAGAGTTTCTTTCAAAGATGGATATTGAATTTTATCAAAGTCTTTTTCTGTGTCTGATGAGGTGATCATATGATTTTTATTCTTCATTTTGTTAGTATGGGGTACCACGTTGCTTGGTTTGCAGATATTAAACTATGAATACCTTAAACTGTTGGTTTTCATCTCACTTAATCATGGTGCATGGTTCTTTTAATATAGTGTTGAACTTATTTTTCTATTATTTTTGAGGCTTTTTGTATGCTTAGTGATATTTCTCTATAATTTTTTTTATTATGGTGTCTGTGATTTGATATCAGTGTGATGCAGACTTTGTAGAAGGAGTTTGGAAGTGTTTCCTCTTCAATATTTTGGAATATTTTAGAATAATGGGTAATAATGCCTCTCTAAATGTTTAGTAGAATTCATCTGTGAAGCTATTTGATTCTGGACTTTTGTTTGTAGGAAAGTTTTTAGTTATTAATTTATTTTTAATCAGTCTCTTCTTCTTTTCTATTACTTCCTCATTTAGTCTTGGAAAATTGTATGTGTTCATATACTTCTTCATTTCTTCTTAGTAGTCCATTTTATTGCCTTTAAGTGTAACAATCACTTAAAAACATCTGCATTTCTGTTCTGTTAGATGCAAGTTCTTCTGTTTCATTTTTGATTTTATTTATTTTGGCACTCTGTCTTTTTTATTGATGAGTTGTGCTAAAGGCTTATCAATGTCATTAATCTACTCATTTGTCTCCATGCATTTTTAAACTTTATTTTCACTTTGATTTCTACCATAAACTACTTGTTCCACTTGTTTACTAGTTCTGTTTTCTGTTTTTTAAAGTTTTTTTTTTTTTTTTTTGTAGTTGATTTCTAGTCTCATATCATTTGGGAAAAATGTTTGATGTGATTTCAATCTTTTTAAATGTATTGAAGCTTGTTTTGTGGCCTAGCATGTGATCTATCATGGAAAATGTTGCCTTTTTACTTGGAAAAACTGTATTCTGACATTTCTAGATGGAGATTTATATTGAAGCAGAAAATGTCAATCCATTCCAGTATTCTTGCCTGGAGAATCCCATGGACAAAGGAGCCTGGTTGACCACAATACTCTTGCCTTAAAACTTCCACAGACAGAGGAGCCACTGGGCTACAGTCCATGAGGTTGCAAAAAGTCAGACACAAATGAGTAATTGAGAAAACACACAAGGTGTATGCTGGATGCACATACATTTAGAACTTTTTTACCTTCACGTCAGATTGGTCCTTTTATTATTATTTAATGCCAGAGTCCACCCAAACCCTTGTCCGTTGTGTTGGTGATGCCATCCAACCATCTCATCCTCTGTTGTCCCCTTCTCCTGCCCTCAATCTTTCCCAGCATCAGGGTCTTTTCAAATGAGTCAGCTCTTCACATCAGGTGGCCAAAGTATTAGAGTTTCAGCTTCAACATCAGTCCTACCAATGAACACCCAGGACTGATCTCCTTTAGGATGGACTGGTTGGATCTCTGTGCAGTCCAAGGGATTCTCAAGAGTTTTCTCCAATACCACAGTTCAAAAGGATCAATTCTTCGGAGCTCAGCTTTCTTTATAGTCCAACTCTCACATCTATACATGACCACTGGAAAAACCATACTCTTGACTAGATGGACCTTTGTTGACAAAGTAATATCTCTGCTTTTTAATATGCTGTCTAGGTTGGTCATAACTTTCCTTCCAAGGAGTAAACATCTTTTAATTTCATGGTTGCAATCACCCACCATCTGCAGTGATTTTGGAGCCCATAAAAATAAAGTCAGCCACTGTTTCCACTGTTTCCCCATCTAATTGCCATGAAGTGATGGGATTGGATGTCATGATCTTAGTTTTCTGAATGTTGAGCTTTAAGCCAACTTTTTCACTCTCCTCTTTCACTTTCATCAAGAGGCTCTTTAGTTCTTCTTCACTTTCTGCCATAAGGATGGTGTCATCTGCATATCAAGTTGGTGATGGACAGGGAGATCTGGCGTGCTGTGGTTCAGTTCAGTTCAGTTCAGTTCAGTCGCTCAGTCATGTCCGACTCTTTGCGACCCCATGAATCACAGCATGCCAGGCCTCCCTGTCCATCACCCATTCCCGGAGTTTACCCAAACTCATATCCATTGAGTCGGTGATTCCATCCAGCCATCTCATCCTCTGTCATCCCCTTCTTCTCCTGCCCCTAATCCCTCCCAGCATCAGAGTCTTTTCCAATGAGTCAACTCTTTGCATGAGGTGGCCAAAGTACTGGAGTTTCAGCTTTAGCATGAATGGACTGGTTGGATTTCCTTGCAGTCCAAGGGACTCTCAAGAGTCTTCTCCAACACCACAGTTCAAAAGCATCAATTCTTTGGTGCTCAGCCTTCTTCACAGTCCAACTCTCACATCCATACATGACTACTGGAAAAACCATAGCTTTGACTAGACGGACCTTAGTCAGCAAAGTAATGTCTCTGCTTTTGAATATGCTATCTAGGTTGGTCATAACTTTTCTTCCAAGGAGTAAGTTCATGGGGTCGCAAAGAGTTGGCCATGATTGATCAACTGAACTGACTGACTGACTGACTGCCCTTATGCAACGCCCTTTTCTTTCTCTTGCTAGTTTTTGTTTTAAAATCTATTTTGCTTGATAAAAGTATTGCTATCACAACTTTCCATTGACGTCACCATATAATAATTTTTTCCATGCTATCACTTTGTGTGTGAATTTAGACCTAAAGTAGTGAGTCTATTGTAATCATCATATATATGACATTTTTTAACTAATCAGTTCAGCCACTCAATGACTTTTAACTGCATTTACATTTAAAACAATTTATTGGTGTTTCTGTTGTTCTTTGTTTCTGTCTTGTCTTGCCCTCTTTCCTTTTGATTTGGTGATCATCTTTTGTGCTATTTTTGGATCCTTTCTATTAACGTTTATGGTATCTATTGTAGACTTCTTGTGGATGGTTACCGTGAGGTTCATATATAATGACATCCATTTATTTCAGATTGATTATATCTTAAATTCTAATGCATACTAACAGTGCAGTATTTTTATCTCCACCACATACACTTTATGTTTTTGACATTACATTTTACATCTTCATTTTGCATGTACCTTAATTACTTATTGTGGATATAGATTGTTCTACTATCTTTGTATTTTAAATTTCCTTGTTGTTATTTAGTCACTAATTTGTGTCTAACTCTGTGACCCCATGAACTGTAGCCCATCAGGCTCCTCTGTCCATAGGATTTCCCAGGCAAGAATACTGGAGTGGGGCTGTCATTTTCTTCTCTAGGGGATCTTTCCAATTCAAAAATTGAAACTGCATCTCCTGCAGTGGCAGACAGATTCTTTACTTCTGGGAAACCAAAGAAGCCTTGACCTTCCTACTAACTTATAAATGGCTGATTCACTCTTTTTACTGTACATTTGTGTTTACTAGAGAGATTTTTTTTTCTTTCATAATTTTATGACTTCTAGTTAAAGATTTTTTTTTTTTGATGGAGATGTTCCTTTAATATATCTTGTAAGATGAATTTAGTTGTGACAAACTTTTAGCTTTTGCTTTTTTAAAAAAATAAAACTCTATCTCTTTTTAGATTTTGGATGATAACTTTGCCAGGTAGAGTATTTTTGGTTGTAAGTTGTTTTATTTTCCCCCCTATTCCTTACTTTACATACATGGTGCCATTAGTTTCTGCCCTGCAAAGTTTCTGCTGAGAAGTCAGCTGGTAGTCTTACTGGGTACCTTGTAAGTAACTTGTTTTTCTCTTATTGGTTTTAAGACTCTCTCTTTATCCTTAATTTATGATATTTTATTTATAATACATCTTGACTTGGATCTCTTTAGTTTCATCATGTTTGGGACTCTCTGTACTTCCTGCACCTGGATGTCTGTTTCTTTACCATACTGTGGAAATTTCCATGTATTATTTCTTCAAATATGTTCTCCTTTCTCTCTTCTTCTAAGATGCTTATAGTGCATATTTATTATACTAAATATTGTCTCAGAGGTGGCAGTATTAAATTTAATAAGTGGCGACTGCTAGAGTTCCCATCCCCAGGGAGAGTTCCAAGCTGCCTCTTACCTCTCTCAGAAATTCTCCAAGAAAAGCAAGTGTGTCTGATACAGGTATCCTTCAATCTACTGCCTCTCTTCTGGGAGCTGGAACTTATGCAGCATTTAAGTGTGGAATCTCTGTTTTCTATAGTCCTATAGCTCTCTTGTACACCAGTTCCACTGATTTTCAAAGGCAGATATTCTGGAGGGAGGTCCTCATGTTTCCACTTAAAGATCCCTAAGGGAACCCAATTCTGGGCTCAGAACCATTGCACCTCAGAAAGAACTTCATGATTGCAATATTTGTTCTGTTTGGGATCAATGATTCATGGGACTGAGTCCTGACTAGATCACACCTCTGTCCTCCCTACCCATCTGTTGAATGTGAAAGTTGTTCAGTCATTTCCGACTTTTTGTGAACCCATGGATGGAATTTTCCAGGGCAAAATACTGGAGTGGGTAGCTGTTCCGTTCTCCAGGGGATCTTTCCAACCCACGGATCAAACCCAGGTCTCCTGAATTGCAGGAAGATTCTTTACCAGCTGAGCCACCAGGGTTGTTGAGTACATACCTAGAAAAGGGATGGCTGGATTACAAGGTGGATTTTTATTTATATTTTTAAAACTAACAAATTGTTTCCAAATTTTGTTGTACCATTTACAATATCCCTTGGAATATGAGAAATCTATCTTCTCAGCGTCCTTACCAACACTTGGTAAGGTCAGTTATTTTAAGTTTAATGTTTGTACAGGTATGTAGTGGTATCTTATTTTGTTTATATTTCTTCATCATTAAAAATATTTTAACAGTGCATTGTAATTAAACATTTCTTTATGAATAGTATCCAAGTATTACTGTACTAATATATTAAAACAATGTAAAACCTTCACACAAACAGAATTTTTTAAAGGATGTAATAAATCATAAATGGGAATTCTAATATTTTATTCTTTTATATTAGCAGTAACTTACCAGTTTTATTCATGGTAGACAGAATGATTCACTGACTTTGGAAATCATTGTTCTAGACACTGGGAATAATTGAAGGATTTTTAGCCAATAATTTACATGTTTACTCTAGCAGCAGAATAAAATTTAGAGGCAAGAAGGCCAATCTCAGAAAGGCAAAAGAATAATTAGAAGAATGATAATGAAAGTAATATTGGTAAGATGAAGAGTGAGTAAATTTTCAGAAAAATTTAGCTAGATGTGTTAATTATTGTCTTTGCATGACAATTCATATATTCATAACTTAGTGTTAATTAAGTGATTAAGTTAATTTAAGGTAAAGGCCTAGTTTAGGAAGTCGGTCCCTCCTTTTTCCAGATACTTGTTCTCTATCTGAATAATCATCCAAAAATGTTTAAAAAATTGTTTCAATATGTTGCAGTTATTTAATAATTTACTCTAAAAAATAATGTGCCTCTTCTAAGGTCTTCTATTTAGCTTTTTAACTAAGGAGGAACTAAGTAGCTTCTTAAGCAGAGTGATAGAGTGGTGAAAAAGTAAAAGTGTTGGTGACTTGCCTTCATGAAGTCTCCCAAAGTCACTAACTAGATAGCAGTATGCACATGCCAAGATATGAGGGTTGACCATGAAGATTTGACAAAAATGATTTAAGCAGAATGAGATGTTTTAAAAATCTCTATTTTTATGAATGGCTATTGAACTTAGTGCTGAGACTATACAAAAAGTGCCCTGAAAAGGATAGACTTCATAAATCTACAATAATCCTCTAAATTTGTTCCATTGTCTATGGCATTTGAAAGAATCTGGACACCCAAACATAAAGCCCTTTTCATCTAACAACATATATATATATATGTATATAATTTCAGAAGATCAAAGCTCTTTATGAATGTTTATATCAACCTGACACCACTTCTGTAGCAGGAAATACATTTAGGTCAATTTCATTGGATGAAAAAGGTGGTAAAATATAGATATTGGAGTTGGAGATGGAAAATAGTTCAATGATCAGTTTTAGTGTGATCACTGGAAGAACTTCTTTTTGTCAAGCTTGTTTAAGGATATTGAAGTGAAGTAGCTCAGCCATGTCCAACTCTTTGTGACCCCATGTACTGTAGCATACTATGCTCCTCCGTCCATGAGCTTTTCCAGGCAAGAGTACTGGAGTGGGTTGCCATTTCCTTCTCCAGAGGATCTTCCTGACTCAGGGATAGAACCGAGGTCTCCCATACTGTAGGCAGACGTTTTACCATCTGAGCCACCAGGGAAGGATATTGAGGAGGTTCTTTTTATGATAATAACAAGAATACTATTTTCTCACATTTTCATGTGAAAAGTGGTAAATTAATGAGAAAAGACAGATGGGATTAAAATAAAAGAGATCAGGAGTACACAGTCTATGAAAATTTTAATTCTGAATTGACAACATAGAATCACAGCACAAAAGAGACTCAAAATTCACTTGGTCCAAGGGCCCACAGGATCCATAAAATATAGTTATTTCCACTTAAAGATGATAAAATTATAATTGAGAGAAGTTGGCACTGTATCCTCAAATACTCTACCTTGGTGATGGAAAAAGATATCAGGGTTCTTGCATTATACAATCAACCATGAGGTAATTCTCAGAGGCCACATATGTACTGCACAAATTATGTTGTCCTGCACTATTTGTCTAACTTTTTTCTTAATTTAGTAAAGAAATATTTTGATGAAATATGGGTGTACTTATGTCTATGCAATTATATGGACATACATGTGTATATCTGAAGCTTTAAGAGCCTAATTTTATTCAATAAGGAAGTGAATTTAAATTTTATTGGATTGTATATTATGTAAATTTTTGTACAAACTTGTTGGTGTTCACTGACTCAGCTGTGTCTGACTTTTTGCAACCCCATGAACTGCAGCATGCCAGGCTTCCCTGTCCTTCATCATCTCCCAGAGCTTCCTCAAGCTCATGTCCACTGAATCAGTGAGGTCATCAAACCATCTAGTCCTCTGTTGCCCCCTTCTCCTCCTGCCTACGATCTTTCTGAATAACAAGGTCTTTTACAATGAGTTGGCTCTTTGCATCAGGTGGCCATAGTACTGGAGCTTCAGCCTCAGAATCAGTCCCTCCAATGAATATTCAAGACTGATTTCTGTTAGGACTGACAGCTTTGATCTCCTTGCTGTCCAAGAGATTCTCAAGTGTCTCTTGCAAAATCACAGTTTAAAAACATTAATTCTTTGACTTAATGGTCAGCTTTATGGTTCAGTGCTCACATCCACACATAACTACTGGAAAAACCATATCTTTGACTGTATGGAGCTTTTTTGGCGAAGTAATGTCTCTGCTTTCTAATGTATTTTCTAGGTTTGCCATAGCTTTTCTTCCAAGGAGCAAGCATCTTTTAATTTCATGGCTGCAGTCACCATCTGTAGCAATTTGGAGCCCAAGAAAATAGTTTGTCACTGTTTCACTGTTTCCTCATTTATTTGCCATGAAGTGATGGGACTGAATGCCATGATCTTAGTTTTATGAATGCTGAATTTTAAGACAGGCTTTCCCTCTTCTCTTTCACCTTCATCAAGAAGCTTTTTAGTTCCTCTTTGCTTTCTGCCATAAGGATAGGATCATCTACGTATCTGAGGTTATTGATATTTCTCCCAGCAGTTTTGATTCCAGTTTGTGCTTCATCCAGCCTGGCATTTTGCATGATATACTCTGCATATAAGTTAAATAAGCAAGATGACAATATACAGCCTTGACGTACTCCTTTCCCAATTTGGAACAAGTCCATTATTTCATGTCCGGTTCTAACTATTGTTTCTTGATCTACACATAAGTTCCTCAGGAGGCAGGTAAGGTGGTCTGGTATTCCCATCTTCCAATTCTTTCCCCCCAATATATTGTTGTGATCCACACCGTCAAAGGCTTTGGTGTAGTCAGTGAAGCAGAAGTAGATGTTTTTTTCCCCTGGAATTCTGTTGCTTTTTGTATGATCCAACAGATGTTGGCAATTTGATCTCTGGTTCCTCTGCCTTTTCTAAATACAGCTTGAACATCTGGAAATTCATGGTTCATGTACTGTTAAAGCCTAGCTTGGAGGATTTTGAGCATTACCTTGCTAGCATGTGAAATGAGTGCAACTGTGTGGTAGTTTGAGCATTCTATAGCTGCCGTTCTTTGGGATTGGAATGAAAACTGACCTTTTCTGGTCCTGTGGCCAACTGCTGAGTTTTCCAAATTTGCTGGCCTATAGAGTGCAGTACTTTAACAGAATCATCTTTTAGCATTTGAAATAGCTCAACTGGAATTCCATCACCTCCTCTAGCTTTGCTCATAGTAATATTTTCTATGGCCCACTTGACTTTGCACTGTAAATATCCTCTGGGTGAGTGATCACACCATCATGATTATCTATCTGGGTCAATAAGATCTTTTTTCCTATAGTTCTTCTGAGTATTGTTGCCACCTCTTCTTAATATTTTCTGCTTCTCTTAGGTCTGTACTGTTTCTCTTCTCTATTGCGCCTCTCTTTGCATGAAATATTCCCTGGTTATGTCTAATTTTCTTGAAAATATCTCTCGTCTCTCCCATTCTATTTTTTCCCTCTATTTCTTTGCATTGTTTAGTTAAGAAGTCTTGCTTATCTCTCCTTGCTATTTTTGGAACTCTGCATTCAAATGAGTATATTTTTTCTTTTCTCCTTTGCCTTTTGTTTCTCCTCTTTATCAGCTATTTTTAAGGCCTCCTCAGACAACCATTTTGCCATTTTGCATTTCTTTTTCTTAGGGATGGTTTCTTAGGGTTTGAACCTCATTCCATAGTTTTTCAGGCACTCTGTTTATCAAATCTAATTCTTTGAATCTATTTGTCATTTCCACTGTATAATCATAAGGGATTTGACTTAGGTCATACCAGAATGGCCTAGTGATATTCTAATTTAATATTAGATTTAATATTAGTTATTTAGCATTAGATTATGCAACAATTTACAAAGTTATATAATCTGATACTTTATTATATACATTTAAATGTATTGAGCTTTTTAAGTCATTATATAAATAATGAGACGATATACTAGTATAGATTATTTTTTGTGTTTTTCTCACAGAAAATAATATTTTAAATTATAGGGACAAAAATTGTGTGAGAAAAGAAAATGATTAAACATCTTGTCCCTTTTAGTGTCTGAATCTTCACCTTTAGAAATTAATGGATATTTTATAAATACTGTGGGCTAATGTGTTGCCTTAGGATAGATCTCAAAATCTTAAAAGAAAGGGTTCAATTCAGTCTCTCAGTCATGTCTGACTCTTTGCGACCCCATGAACCGCAGCAAGCCAGGCCTCCCTGTAGACACTGGAAAAGATAAATGGTCTGATGGAAAATCCAGGGCCAAGTGTGTTTTTGGAGACAATAATTTTTCAAAACTATTCAAAAACAATGTTTTGGATGGGTAAATATATGTTTTTTTTTTTCCATATTTCATTATATTAATGCTCTTTTGGGTAGATTCTATAAAAAGTAAATACCAGTGAGCTTTAAATGATGCTTTTCCTGTTTCAGGGCCACTAAGTATATTAGAATTATTATTTATTTTCAATGGTGGAAATATATTGTCAGTGTCATTGAAGATGAAGCCTTTTATTGAGAACATTAGAGAAATATAATTAAAAAACAACCTCTGTATATATTTGATTGAATGCATCACTGTTGCACACCAGAGATTGGCACAACATTGTAAATCAAATATACTTTTGTTTAAAATAATAATAATAATGAAAAGAAACCTCTCTCAACTTTTATGTCACCTATCATTCACTACAACATTCCTCGTGTTTTCTGCTTCAAATGTTTTAAAATGAAAGTATACGCTTTCAATTGTTTATAAAGCATCAGAGAGGAGAATAAGCTATTCCTTCATGAAAAGCTTCACATCGAAGAAGATAAAAATAAGATAAGGGAGTGAAAGAATGAATTATAATTTAGAATCTCTCTTAAACATTATAAATATATGAAGTTCTAAGTTATTCAGCTGCTAAGTCATGTCTGACTCCTTGCGACTCTGTGGACTGTAGCACACTAGGCCTCCCTGTCCTTCACTAGCTCTCAAAGTTTGCCCAAGTTCTAAGACATGTATTTAAAAATATGAAACAATTGTACCCAATGGGAATTTTAAATAATAATTACATGCTATTAATGAAAAACATTGCAACCACAGCTTTTAAAGAGTTGTTCTCTGTTTTTCCAGAGGCAATCACCTTTTATATATGTGATAAATTCATCACTAATTAAGAACTATCTTTTGTTTTATTATTTGTAAGGCCTCCTCAGATAGCCATTTTGCTTCTTTGCATTTCTTTTCCATGGGGATAGTTTTGTTTCCTGTCTCCTGTACAATGTCGTAAACCTCCATCCATAGCTCATCAGGCACTCTGTCTATCAGATCTAGTCCCTTAAATCTATTTCTCACTTCCACCGTATGGTCATAAGGGATTTGATTTAGGTCCTACCTGAATGGTCTAGTGGTTTTTTCCACTTTCTTCAATTTAAGTCTGAATTTGGCAATAAAGTGTTCATGATTTGAGCCACAGTTTGTTCCTGGTCTTATTTTGCTGACTGTATAGAGCTTCTCCATCTTTGGCTGCAAAGAATATAATCAATCTGATTTTGGTGTTGACCATCTGGTGATGTCCATGTGTAGACGCTTCTCTTCTGTTGTTGGAAGAGGGTGTTTGTTATGATCAGAGAGTTATCTAGGCAGAACTCTGTAGCCTTTTCCCTGCTTCATCCTGTACTCCAAGGCCAAATTTGCCTGTTACTCCAGGTGTTTCTTGACTTCCTACTTTTGTATTCCAGTCCCTTATAATGAAAAAGACATCTTTTTTGGGTGTTAGTTCCAGAAGGTTCTCTAGGTCTTCATAGAACTGTTCAACTTCAGCTTCTTTAGTGTTACTGGTGGGGGAATAGACTTGGCTTACCTTGGAAACGAGCAGAGATCATTCTGTAGTTTTTGAGATTGCATCCAAGTACTGCATTTCAGGCTATTTTGTTGACTATGATGGGTACTCCATTTCTTCTAAGGGATTCCTGCCCACAGTAGTAGATGTAATGGTCAACTGAATTAAATTCACCCATTCCAGTCCATCTAAGTTTGCTGATTCCTAGAATGTCGATGTTCACTCTTGCCATCTCCTGTTTGACCACGTCAAATTTGCCTTGATTCATGGACCTGACATTCCAGGTTCCTATGCAATATTGCTATTTACAGCATCATATCTTGCTTCTATCACCAGTCCCATTCACAACTGGCTGTTGTTTTTGCTTTGACTCCATCCCTTTATTTTTTCTGGAATTATTTCTCCATTGATCTCCAGTATCATACTGGGCATCTACTGACCCAGGGAGTTCATCTTTCAGTATCCTATCTTTTTGCCTTTTCATACTGTTCATGGGGTTCTCGAGGCAAGAACACTGAAGTGGTTTGCCATTCCTTTCTCCAGTGGACCACGTTCTGTCAGATCATCCCCAAGAAAAAGAAATGCAAAAAAGCAAAATGGCTGTCTCAAGAGGTCTTACAAATAGCTTTGAAAAGAAGAGAAGCAAAAAGCAAAGGAGAAAAGGAAAGATATACCCATTTAAATGCAGAGTTCCAAAGAATAGCAAGGAGAGATAAGAAAGCCTTCCTCAGTGATTAATGCAAAGAAATAGAGGGGAAAAAAAATAGAATGGGAAACACTAGAGATCTCTTCAAGAAAATTAGAGATACCAAGGGAACATTTCATGCAAAGATGGGATCAATAAAGGACAGAAATGGTACGGACCTAGCAGAAGCAGAAGATACTAAGAAGAGGTGGCAAGAATACACAGAAGAACTATACAAAAAAGATCTTCACTACTGAAATAATCATGAAGGTGTGATCACTCACACTCACCTAGAGCTGAACATCCTGGAATTTGAAGTCAGATGGGCCTTAGGAAAGCATCACTAGGAACAAAGCTAGTGGAAGTGTGGGAATTCCAATAGAGCTATTTCAAAACCTAAAAGATGATGCTGTGAAAGTGCTGCACTCAATATGCCAGCAAATTTGGAAAACTCAGCAATGCCCACAGGACTGGAAAAGGTCAGTTTTCATTCCAATCCCAAAGAAAGGCAATGCCAAAGAATGCTCAAACTACCACACAATTGCACTCATCTCACAGGCTAGTAAAGTAATGCTCAAAATTCTCCAAGCCAGGCTTCAGCAATCTGTGAACCGTGAATTTCCAGACGTTCAAGCTGGTTTTAGAAAAGGCAGAGAAACCAGAGATCAAATTGCCAACATCCGCTGGATCATGGAAAAAGCAAGAGAGTTCCATAAAAACATCTATTTCTGCTTTATTGACTACGCCAAAGCCTTTGACTGTGTGGATCACAATAAACTGTGGAAAATTCTGAAAGAGATGGGAATACCAGACCACCTGACCTGCCTCTTGAGAAAGCTGTATGAAGGTCAGGAAGTAACAGTTAGAACTGGATATGGAACAACAGACTGGTTTCACATAGGAAAAGGACTACATCAAGGCTGTATATTGTCACCCTGCTTATTTAACTTATATGCAGAGTACATCATGAGAAACGCTGGGCTGGAGGAAGCACAAGGTGGAGTCAAGATTGCCGGGAAAAATATCAATAACCTCAGATATGAAGATGACACCAGTCTTATGTCAGAAAGTAAAGAGGGACTATAAAGCCTCTGGATGAAAGTGAAAGAGGAGAGTGAAAAAGTTGGCTTAAAGCTCAACATTCAGAAAACGAAGATCATGGCATCTGGTCCCATCACTTCATGGGAAATAGATGGGGAAACAGTGGAAACAGTGTCAGACTTTATCTTTGGGCTCCAAAATCACTGCAGATGGTGATTGCAGCCATGAAATTAAAAGATGCTTACTCTTTGGTAGGAAATTTATGACCAACCTAGATGGCATATTCAAAAGCAGAGACATTACTTTGCCAACAAAGGTCCGTCTAGTCAAGGCTATGGTTTTTCCTGTGGTCATGTATGGATGTGAGAGTTGGACTGTGAAGAAAGCTGAGCACTGAAGAATTGATGCCTTTGAACTGTGGTTTTGGAGAAGACTCTTGAGTCCCTTGGACTGCAAGGAGATCCAACAAATCCATCCTAAAGGAGATCAGTCCTGGGTGTTCATTAGAAGGACTGATGCTGAAGCTGAAAGTCCAATACTTTGTACACCTCATGTGGAGTTGACTCATTGGAAAAGACCCTGATGCTGGGAGGAATTGGGGGCAAGAGGACAAGGGGACGACAGAGTATATATGGCTGGATGGCATCACCAACTCGATGGACATGAGTTTGTGTAAACTCTGGGAGTTGGTGATGGACAGGGAGGCCTGGCCTGCTGCGATTCATGGGGTTGCAAAGAGTCAGACATGGCTGATCGACTGAACTTAACTGATTACAAAATATTTGAATGTGAGATAATTTTTTTTTCGTTAATGTATACTCCTGATATCTCAGACCTGGTAGAATAAGAAAACCAGTGTTAATTTGATTATCTCTATTTGTCTTTAAAATTCTCATAATCTCTTCCGAATATGGTGCTCTAAACCTTAATATACTCCTTAATTTTACTAGGTGGCACTAAAGGTAAAGAATCCATCTGCCAAATTAGAAGGCATAAAAGGCATGTTTGATCCCTGGGTGGGGAAGATCCCCTGGAGGAGTGATGGCAACCCCTTCCAGTATTCTTAGCTGGATAATCCCATGGACAGAGGCATGTGGCAGGCTACCATCCATAGGGTCTCAAAGAGCTGGACACGACTGAGCAGCTAACATTTCATTGGTAGATAGGTAAATCCTTTAAAAATATTGAAACCAATATAAATAGGTTCCACAAGTAGAAATCTGGGCACCTGATGTGTTGCAGGCAAGTCTAGTTTGAGAAGAGAATGTGAAAGTGAAAGTCACTCAGTCACGTCCAACTCTTTGTGACCCCATGGACTATACAGTCCATGGAATCCTCCGGGCTAGAATACTGGAGTGGGTAGCCTTTCCCTTCTCCAGAGGATCTTCCCAACCCAGGGACTGAACCCAGGTCTCCTGCATTACAGGCAGATTCTTTACCAGCTGAGTCACAAGGGAAGCCCAAGATGACCCGCTAATGAATAAACACATGTGCAGGAAAATAAGTAAATAAATCAAGAAATAAATATAAGCAAATCCAACAGAAGATAACAAGCAACAACTTATGTGGGGATTTGGGGCAAGGTGCAAGAGTAGGGTACAGTTGGGAGGGGTACATTTGAGGCTGTTGACCCTACAATCTCCTAAAAACTTTTAAAAGCCCAGTTAATTTTAATCTATTTTAGGCCACAGTGGTGTTTATTGCTTTACTAAGTACAGATGGCATGATAAGTATAGTGAGATTCAAATTGTTCACAGAAAAGCTGATTTTCATATGTGCATTTATAAGTCGTACATATTCTTTGGTAAACATCTTTTCAAATTGCCTGTTTTAAAAGACAGATTTTTTTTGTATAATTATAGCTGTAAACACTTTTTCCAAGAATACATTTCAAACATTAATTCTTGGTATAATGTATATTTTAAAACTATTTTGTCATGTGATTTGACTTTACATTTTTGTAACTGTGAAACCATATCTTTTATTTATTTTTTTTTTCAGATTTAATTTTATTTTATTTTATTTTTTTTAATTAATTAATTTATTTTTAATTTTTACTTTACAATTCTGTATTGGTTTTGGCATAGATTGACATGAATCCACCACAGGTGTACATGCGTTCCCAAACATGAACCCCCCTCCCACCCCCCTCCCCACAACATCTCTCTGGGTCATCCCCGCGCGTCAGCCCCAAGCGTGTCATATCCTGCATCAGACATAGACTGGCATTTCGATTCTTACATGATATTATACATGTTTCAATGCCATTCTCCCAAATCATCACACCCTCTCCCTCTCCCTCTGAGTCCAAAAGTCCGCTATACACATCTGTGTCTCTTTTGCTGTCCTGCATACAGGGTCATCATTGCCATCTTCCTAAATTC